>NC_040023.1:23577438-23592144 GCF_000972845.2 Larimichthys crocea
ATATATATATATATATACATACATACATACATACACAAAATTGATCATTGAGGAAAATTTAATTTCCTGCTATGCTACTGGAATAAGAGGTGGGCATATTTCCTGCCAGTACTATGATCTTTTACATACAATGCTATAACAGTGCAGTAAAATATTAACATCACAGTAATAGTAAGTACTCCTTACTCCTCGCACGCAGAGCCATGGTTTGTGCTCACGTCTGTAACCTCATCACTGTGACTGAAATAGCAGCAGGCGGGCCTCTAAACAAAAGAAATGCTTCCCTTCTCTTCCATTCTCTCTATTGTTATCAGTGTGAAAGTGACTGCTGCTATATTTATCCAGTTTATAATTATCCACAAAGAAGACAGTTAAAGAGGCGCCCTGAAGTCATTACAACCTCTGTGTACGCCAACCATTGTTGTCACATAAACAACTAATAAATAAACAATGCAGTGTGTTCTCCTCCTGTATGCCGTATGTGCGTGCAAGTGTGTGTGTTTTTTCATTGTGTCGCATCTATTCTGGACCAGTCCGGTGCTGAGCCAGAACCCTGCACCTCCACATTTCTTCAGCTGATAATGGGAGAGACACGGACCATTTCCTGCTCTATGGTCCTCTCTTCCTGACATCTTGTGCCATATAGGAAAGTCATTGTGGATTAGCACTTTGAGGACACAGACAGGTGACAGGTGACATCTGCCTGTCTGCCTGGTTTGCTTTGAGCATCTGGGATTGTCACGAGAAACTGTGTGAAGAGTGGCACAAAGTATGGTACTATCGTGGTACTAGCCATGTCCCTTATCAAACAGCTGGGCAGTCTAAACAATCCTGATCCAGAGTCTCTCATCAGATCTTTCAACTTCGGGAACATCTTAACTGGTAGATCACTGCAGATGCACTCTTGATGTTCCATAACTGCGATTAAAATGCAGCCGCCTGTAACAATAACATCAGATTGTGACAACTGAGCACTACACAGAACACTTGAATTGCATAATTTTATATTAAGTGGAATACGTGAGGGAAATGCTCCTGAGACATTTGTATGAGACAGGATGAGGGACATAAAAAATCTCATCATCATTTTTGTACATTTCGTCTAATCTGTTGTCTGATCGACTCCAAATTCTTCACTCATTCAGTTCATCATCAATCTGTCATCTGAAGCCTCTCTGCGTCATTCAGTTAGACAGTTAGACTTGAGCACTGCACGTGCATACATTACTGAAATTCAAAATACAATCAGCAGCAACAATAGAAGGAAGACAGATGGTACGCTGCTGCGCAGTCAGCTTGTCTAGCACTTGAGGATCTTTACATGTGTGTTTAGACTAATCAACTGTCTTTTGGAGACAACCAAAGCAGAGTACCTAAAAAGACAGACAACCTACAAACTGTTTCTCTAACCTCAGCACTTCAGTCTTTGGTGTGGCCCTCACTGATAAAAGATTTCTTCAAATGATGAAAAATTTAGACCCAAAAACATGTTCCCTTATCTGCTTGTGCGACACCTGCTGCCTGAAAATCTATTTCTTATTTCCACTGACATTTTGAACTGAAGGGGAAGTTGTTGACTGCATCCCAGCTCAGTCTTACAAACAATGTTTTACCAGAATAGAGCCCTGTTTATTTAACTTATAGTTTATTTTGCATGCCATTACATGACTGAATGAATTCATTTCCAAACACTGCAGCAGGCCATGAGTGGTTTGCCCGCAGCTGATATTTCACTAGAGCTTCCGTTAAGGATGTTTTCTTCCAAACACATTAAGCCTCTCATTTAGCAGATATCATTAAAAGTGACCGCTCTGTACTTTGGATTTTTAATCAGTTGTCTGATGTTGAGAGAAAGAGGAAAAAATAAAGTACATTTTATGAATGAACATTTATCTGTTAGGCAGCTTGTGAGTAGAGGATTCACATTCATTCATATGTGAGAAGTCCGTCAGAGCGGAAAAAATCAGGGTAGATGTTCAGTGACAGTGTTGGGCAAACTTGCACGTAAGCTCTCCATGCTGCATTACTCTAAATTATTTGTTAGTGGGTCTTATCTTAGCTTTTCTTTTGTTGTACTGTGGCCTTGGGGAGTTGATGAGGGGAAAAGGGAAGATTTATTCCATAAACACATACAGTAAACCATCTCACTCACAAATAGGAAGACAGCAACTCATGGTTTAAATCTTGCCTTCCATATAAATAATTAGAGTTGTTCATCCTGTAATATCATCCACATCTTTGTTTCATATCATTAATATCATCCATACTGGCTTCCAAAGTAAGAAATGGGAAGAAAAAAAGGCAGGCCGCATTTTGTATACAGTGTTTTAGACGGTCCAGCTGAAGCTGATGTGACGCTTCAACAGTTAAAAGTTAGACAAATCAAATCTTTCAATCTTCCAAAATTATCTTGTGTTTTCCTGGACAGTGTTTCCTTCCTGAGCAGCGCATCCATAGAGACACAAAGAATAGAATTTTGTACTGAGAACACAGAACCATGGGAACATATCCACTTTATTTGAGTAACTCAAACAGCTGAGACCACGTATTATGTTTGGTTGATATTTAAAGTCTCTAATCACAAACAATGGAATAGCATTGGGAGGGCATCTCTGACGCCAGTACAGACAATAGGGATGATTACAGAAACCAAAAACTATGCATATGTAATTTTAGATATACAGTACTGTACGTAGTTTTTGTAAGTATGACTTTAAAAGTCATCTTTGAAAGGTTATAGCCAGGTTTTAGAGCTCTAAAAGTAACAAATAATTTCCTTTTAGCAGCTTACAGTGGAGAGAGCACCATTTTAATTCTTTGAGACCTCAGTGCAGCTCTTGACAGTGTAGATCACACTATTTTAACTGTCTGTCTTAAAACCTGGCTGTGCTTCAAAGACACTGCATTAGTTAGATTTACGCTTACATTTTAGAAAGAACCTACTCAGCCACCATATAATTACTCATCCTCTACAAGCTCACATTACCTGTGGTGTACCACAAGGTTCAATTTTAAGTCCAATTTAATTTTCTTTTTACATGCATCCACTTGGCCATATAATCGAAGGTTATAAAGTCTCATTTCATTTCTACGCCGATGACACACAGATAAACCTCCTGAGACACTGTGACCGAAGAAGTCTAGAAGTTTAGACTTAGTTAGTGACGTCAACAACTGGATGGCACAAAATAGAAATCATAAGCCTCATCAGCTCAAAATGGCCTTGGCCACTTCTCTGCTTGGGTAAAGCCAACTGCCTGAAATTTAGGAGTAGTATTTGACTCAGATCTCAGCTTTGCAGCAATGTAATATCAAAACAAGTTGTTCAGTCTTGTTTCCTTCAGTTTAGAACCATCTGCAGAATTAAACATCTCACACTTTGACCTGAAAAAAGTCATCCATTCGCTCATTTTCTCTACACTATACTACTGTAACTCCTCTAAAAAGTCACTCTCTCACCACCTGCTTCCTGCTTTTAGTCCTGACTTCTCTCCACTGGCTTCCTGATTGATGTAGAATTGATTTAAAGATTTTACTGATAACCAGACATCTGAGTCTGGCTCTGTGTTACATAGCAGACATATTGACCCCTTATAAGCCAGTCTGCACCCTAAGGTCCTCAGACCTGGCTGTTCCATAAAAAAAAAACCTGCCTGAGGAGATAAGGTATAAGTAAGTGATGTAAATGATGTAAGTGGCATAAGTGACATCATCTTAGAAAAAGTGCTGTGTGAATGTGTATGATAGTGTGTATATGTTTGTGTGTGTATATCTATTTATTTATTTATATTTATATTTTATTCTCTTCTTCTGTTGTTACCTTATTTATCAAATTGCTTTATATTGTCAGAAGTCTTGCGTTTGTTGAACTTTCAAAACTTAACCTAAATGTTCAGATGTAAAACATGTAATGAAATACAATCACACTGAGCCCCAACATGTACGCCTGCAAGTATGATGTTGTGAGTTGGAGCTGGGCAAACCTCCGTGACTGTTGTTGTGTCGGAGCCTCATTCAGGGATTTCAGCTATTTATTTTGTTTAGTCTTTTTTGGGCCTCCCTGACTACATCCTATTGCGCTCGACAGTGTTACTCATACCGTCATCCTCATAAACCACCCTACAACTCACCCGCTCCTAAGCATGCCTGTAGTGTTATGCATACAGGAAGAGGGACATGCTGCTGAAACAATAGAGACGAGGCTGCAAATGCAGGGAATTTGTTCTGGTTTATTCATAGCTTATTAAATGTGCATGTTGATGTTTTTTACTCTCAACAGACAAAATTGGATTAAACACAGCATTTCCTGGTTCCTAAAAGTATCTTCTTTTTTTTAAAGATAAAGTCCAGCAGGTGAATAATATGGATGTGCTCTCAGGCAATTTTCCTGGGGGGTCTTTCACTCGTCCACCTCCTCCTCTTCCTCTTCCTCCTCCTGCTCCCAGGCTTTTTGTCTGACTGTGTCTCTACGTGACTGGTTCAGGGTCTGTCAGTGCCAGCGAAGGCCGCCATGGTAGTAGACAACACTAAGTAGCTTCCTGCCATTAGTGCTAATTGCACCAAGGCCCGGAACTGTGGCACAGTTACCGTGCAGACACCCTGGGTGGGGCATGACTGAGGAGTGTGTTCGTCTGTTAATTTATCACTGCCTATGTCTGCTGTCTTGGAGAAGTGTGATTGATGTCTTGTGTTTGCAAAGTTGGAGCATTGAAGTGAATGTAAGAGAGGATGAAATGTAAACACTGAGGGAAAGGGACGTGAGAGATAGTAGATAGACAGTCCGTTATTGAAAGCTGGCTAAATAGTGTTAATCTAAGTTAAAATATGGAAAATAAATTGTACTCTGTTGCAAGGAAGACCTGGGTGTGTTGGGTCTAAAGAATATTATATGGATAGATGACACCAATGAGTGAAGTATTTATTTTTAAAATGGAATTTAACACTCAGCATAAGTAAAGTAAGTAAAAAGTGCCAAGTATCTGTTAAAAAGATAACAAAGACCCAGTGTTATTTATCATAATGCTACATACTGCACATAACAACAAGACATAAAAGGTGAAAGTGTGTCAGAGTTCTTGATTACTTCCCTGTGTCATACAAAAAGGGAGAAGAGGATGTTTAGATGTTGCACTGTATGTTATCTGCAGACGTCTATAGCAGGATATATGACCCTGGGGAGGGCAGCAACGGGGTCTGTGTTTCTAAGAACACTAAACATGGACAAGCTTTCACAGAGCCAGAATTGACCAGTTTTGGACAAGAGTGTGCAGTTGGTTTGTGTCGTACTGTAGGTTTGGCTACTCTTGGCTTCAATGGGTTTTGAACATGGCTTAAAGCGTGCCCTGCTTTATTATCTATTATATTCTAAATGGGACCATAACTTGAGAATGGGACCATTTGAAAAATGATTATGCTATGTAAAATGCTGGCACAAAATCCATTGTTTTCAGTTTAAAGCTGAATTTCACACCTGGCCTGCACAGTGTGAAGTGTATTGACTGTAACTGTAACATTCTTTGTACACACTTTTGTCCGTCCCTCCTGTTTTTTCAGATGTTAATTGGGATTTAAATGGTCAAAGCAACTTCCTCCAAGTAATTTTAGTTAGCTGATATTGAGAAAAAACGTTACAGGGAGATTATTTAATTCCCATCCTGGAGATGAGATTCATGTGACTGATTACCCTTAGAAAAGCACCAAGTGAATTTCATAACCCTTTGACCAAAGCAGCCTATTCCAAACATTCCAACTGATCAAAAACATTTGGTTATTCTTGACTGGAGCTTCATCGGATAAATGTGAGCATTGCCCTGGGCACAGGAAGTCACCAGACTGAAGAACACTTGGTTGACTGAGTGTTAGAGACTTAGATTATATGATCTTCTAAGGAGTTATTGGCTATCTTTTGCAAGTGTGCATGTGTACAGTATGTTGATGAGAAGAAGCCATCAAAGTAGGCTAGCATCCTGTGGGCAGCCCAGGGCAGGACCAGTGGGCATAAGGCGGCGGCGAAGTGGGTGTCCTGGAGCAGGCACCACTCGGTCTGCCTCAAGAGATACACACACACATGAACACACACTCGATCCCTCCCCCGGGCACCAAAGGCCACTGTGTAATTGAAATAGTGTCAGAACTCTGGGGATGGAGAGATGGGAGGGACACACAAACAAACATTCAGAGGAGCTACTCTACAGCTTTAACCGATTTAACTTTAATATTACATTTACAGCGTTTACAGTTTAACATAAAATCCAGGACAAAAACAATCAATTGGGTTCCTAACTGATAGGAATTACAGAAAGTATTTAATTGACAGCCATGATAAGTGCTAAGGAAAGATGCCTTAATGCTTCTTTCTTATCTTCTTTAACACAGGATACAATGGACCATAAGGTATAATGCTGGCATACATTTTCCACAGCAGCACCAGTGACGCACCATTGTAGTTTCTCCATGGCAGACTCGAGTAAATGAAGAAACAACAGAGTGTTATATGCTTACTCCTACACTTAAGAAAATCCTTGCATGACTAAGCTCCAAATCTATAACTATATATTTTTTTCTCTTTCAAAACTATCCAGTTCTGCGTAATCCTGAACAAAATACTATATACCTAAATGTTGTTTGGCTAAGAAGAAAATCTGTTTGAAAAAAAATGAAAATTGATTGACCTAAAACTGACCTTGGTGGACATATTCTCATGTCCCTGTGCGGTCGTCAACCATGTCCCCAGGGAGCAGACACAACATTTATACACAACAATTATTATTACTTCTCCTAAATATTTGTAATTACAATTAAAATTACATTCTCCTTGCTCGAGTAGTGTGGAGATTAACGTGACCATGCTGTGATGTATGATGTTTGTACTGACTGTTGTCTGCATTTGCTCATACATTTACAGATAAAAAAAATAATGTTGAATGAAATGCAGTTCTTGTGCACTGGAGACCAATGTTGTGGAGAAATTGCTGAAAGTCAATGGCACCAGGTCAGGAGGGAAGAAAGCCTTCAGGAGCCTCTGATGTCTTATGCTGTAATATTTATTGAAGCCTGGCCAATGAGATATAGAGACATTCACACATACAATCCGGTATGCATATGAGTCTGTCTCTATTCTGCCCAACTCATGCTGGTGGTCAGACTTTAAACCCATACAGATGACGTCACAAATACTATACGCCCCAAAATAGTCAAAGAGAATGTATTTACCCACGTTAGTGTTCACCTTCAGCACTTTCTAGTCTGGAGCCACTATTGTCTGTTCATGCTAATGGACGTCAACAGTTAGCTATCTATCATGTCTAGGGGGCCAACATTGAGTTTCTTCGACCCTGGTCAAGGCAATTTTGAGATAGGCTGGCACCTAGACTCCTCTAGCAATCCAAACAACGGCCTTGCATACCAAAAACAGAGAGTATTCTCTGATCTGGCTTAGTGCATTCACAGCGAGCCCCAAGGCCCATGCAACCAAAGGATAGAAAATTCCATAACAACAAAGGCATGAATCTCTAGAGGAATGTTCGCATCAACATTTTCTTTCATGTTTTTATGCTTGTGCTTGGGCCTTGACTGTGTGGACAGTGACAGGGTTGCTGTTATGTTATTAACACCCATTTTTGGAAAGAAGATTACAAAGACATTAAACATACTGCCTGTATTAATAATGAGGTGTGGAGCTTAAGATGTGGCATAATTTGTATGATGTTTCTCCAGGAGAGGAGGAGAAGAAGCCAAAAAACAAATCCGGACCATCAGGTTACTTGAACCTGTACTGGAGGCTTAATAGGACTGTCAACGCCTGTTGATTGTGCAGTAGTACTGGTTTTTCTGCCATGATCTGGTGGCACACTTAACTATAGAACCAGTGACTAAGACCAGATCAGGGTGCACAATAAAATACATCTAATCATTATTCAACACATAAATATTTATTTATTGAATTTGGATAATGCCAAACCAAGACCAGTGACCAGTTTGACTTCCATTATGCAGGCCATAAGGAACAAAAGGATGTGGAGGAGGCAATCACTGATAAACTGTGTGTGTTGAATAATTCCACAGTGTAAGCTTGTGATTCATGTCTTAATGTTTGGGCAGCCACACTGATTTGAAATTTCAGACAGTTGTTCAGACGGTTGTTTGTTGGCCTTTCTGTCGTGTCTTACTTAAAATGAATTCAAACAGCAATTCCACTCAACAGACTCTCTATGAATAAAGTTTTACTATCATTATTGTGACTTTGTGGGTCTTTCTGAATCTGTCTGTATTTGTATTTTGTGTAGGCTTGGCTTAGAGTGAACAGAGTCTGCAGAACCAGTGATGTTTGCCTGCCACCTATTGGTTGAATTGAGTCAGGCAAATAAGCGATCTGCTGCAATGTTACAACAATTCAGCTTTGTGCTTCACCCTCTTTTGTTGTCTGTAGAGTGGAAACACTTTTGGACGGGTTTGCCTTCAGTCTTCAGGTGTGTTATTTTGCTATTGTTTTTATCATAATGATTTTTGATAACATAGTGGTCTGTGGAAATACTATCCAAAGTCATGTGTGCTAAGTGGGCTACTGGCCCTGAATAAAATAAAATTGTGTGACATAGTGTGGGTTAGGGTAAACTTTAAATTGGGACAGATTTCTTCAGGTCTTCTCACACACTCTCACACAAAATTTCTCTTTAATAAAACTCTTGAGTCCAATAGAGTTCAATGCTGTATAAAGTTACTGTAGATCAAAAAGCAGTGTAGTGGTAAACTGAGCTGCTCCATGGAACAACAGATGTTATCTCACAGTACATTTATTCTTTTGTGTCCTCCGCCTTTTATTGTGGGGCCCAATTGTGGGACTTGTGATTCCCCTCCTCCCGTCTCCTCCTCTGTCAACATTTTTACCTTCATCATTATTTCTTCTTCTCTCCAGCCACGAGCAGTGTTCAATGTATGACTACATGCTTATTACATTGGTTTGTACAGTTTGGTTCTATTCTTAGTCTACATATTATTATTCAGTAGTTAAAATGCATTTCCCACAATGTACAAGTAGGTATACTGTCAGTTCAATATTTCTTTTCATTTTGGATGGTTCTCTACAAAGGAAGACTGATCATGTATCACCGCTCCATTGCATCACCTCTTTGTTGCTTCGTGTTTCCTCCTGTACTTGTCTGAACTTGTCTGCTGAATACAGATACATTCATACAGATACATTCACCCATGCGTGGGCTGGAAAAAGAGCTACAGAGTGCTATGTATGTTCTCATACTATTTAGCTCACATAACTAAATATAGTGCTTAATGGAGCATTAAACATGTTGAGATTTGCAACAATGTTTGTCTAAGAAAGTTGTCCATGTTAAAAGTTACCAACATTATCTAAACCAGTGGTTCTTAACCTGGGTTCGATCGAACCCTAGGGGTTCGGTGAGTTGGTCTCAGGGGTTCGGTGGAGCCTTCGCCCTGGAATGTTTTATACCATTTGTTACAACATATCTTTGTGAGCAATTGTTTTCGAGGATGCTGGACATAAAAACTAAGAAAAGGAACAGACTTTGCTGTGAAAATGACATGAGACTGGCACTTGCCAAGGTGAAGCCACGCATATCTGAACTGGTCTCTCAAAGGCAACAGCAGAAGTCACACTGAGGTAAATTGTTGTGAGTTCATGCACTGTGTTGGTTTTGTTATTTGAACAAGGTGATGTTAATGCACGGTTCATTTTGTGCAAAGAAGGGTTCGGTGAATGAGCATATGAAACTGGTGGGGTTCGGTACCTCCAACAAGGTTAAGAACCACTGATCTAAACCAAGGGGTCTTTCAAAGAGAGCTTCCCTTTAAACAAAGCTTGGAAAAAGGATGCCTATGTGGCCATGGTTATGTTATTTGATTCCATAGACCCTAAATAATTGAGCCAATGTAGCCAAATGTAGCCAACAGTGACATTTACCTGCAATGATTCTTCTCCATTCGTAAAATTTTAGATATTTTTGAGGTTTTGAAGGAAATCACAAGCCTAGTTAGAACCAGCAGTTACAGAAAATTAATGGATGAAGGAAGGAAATCAATGCAATAACAGTAAGTCAAACGTTGATAGTTAAAACAATAATCATTTTATTACTCACTCAATGAAAACTTGATCAAATTGTTAAAATACAACAATAAACCAGTAAAAATGAAGGCTAATAACTGGTATGATTAAAACTTACTAACAATATAACCGAATAACTCTCTATTAAAAGTAAATAAATCATTATAACTCAACAATAGTCAAAGTATTCATAAAACAATCACATAAGACTCTGTTTTGACTCCTTTTGATGAGCATATAGTGATTTGTGAGGCAGTGGTTCCCTAGCATACACAAATAGTTCATGAACTGTAAAAAATGAAAAGTCAACAGCAAAATGATTAATTTATCCAAATTATAACTTAAAGAGAAAGAAATTCCATGTTACATAAAAATGATAAAAGTCAAAGAAAGGCTTTTAGTCATATTCTTAATAGCTAAAAATAATTCTGAGAACGTTGCACCATTTTCATAAAGATTTGATATGTCTTGATTTTATGTCGACAGCTCCTTCTCTCTGTGTCTTTGCTCTGGCTATGATTCAATCCAGGCTCCACGGCAGCGAGAAGCTTTCATTCTCCAGCTCTTTTGAAATGACCGATATGAATCTGGTCAGCTGCTCTGAGCTGAAATGGTTTTTCCAGTCTCCCACCACACCTAACATAAAAACACACACAAGACAATGACATGAACAAGACAATTCCATGGGGACTGAAATTCAACTAATATCTCACTCCTAATAACTCAGTTTTGAACACTAGGATTGTACTAACTGACCCAGTAAGCTTCAAACAATTAAATCCAGTCATACAGTTACATGCAATTTTAAAGCAAAGGCACCAGAAAAAAGCAGAGAAACAGATAATGGACACACAAAGCCTCACCTTTCCTAAGGAACGGAGATTTGTTATCATCCATTAACACCTTAGGGATCAGGCTGAAGTTGGACATGGTGTTGGTCTTCATGGTCTCGAAGGAGCAATTCTCTGCTATCTTCTCGATGACTTCCTCACTCAGATTACGGCCCAGGAAATCTGACATCCTCCTGAGAGCTGCAGGAAGGTCCTAAAAGAGGGGCACATGGACATGCTTTGTCATTTATGTGAAGCAACAGGTATCTTTGATCTTATGATGGACCTTCTCAAATGGAAGACTTTGATGATTTGGATGATGAGGGCCCATTTTAAAGCCCTGCATAACAATTTAAAGTTTGACTGGTCACATATCCATTGTTGTGGCTTTATTTACAGCTTAATTACACAGGAGATGTTTAAGGAGTATTTCCAGTCATCCATCATGCCGTTTGTCCAGTGGAACTGAGGGTTTCTATTATAATCAATGTCTGCACAGGTTGGTATAATGAACTGACTGAAACACAATATTAGGACAGGGAAAAAAGCAAATGGTAAATCATGTCTGTTTCTTGGTAGCAGACACACAAGTGTTGCACAACACTCCTTTAGATTGAAGTGTTTTTACCTGAACCATTTCTTCATACGTGATGTACATGATTCTGTCTCCCAGCTCTGTGTGTTTCCAGCTCTTCACATGGTCTGTCCATTTTCCAAAGAGCACTGCAGACAACACAGATGACAGACCACAGAATGAATGCAATCAACAATTGCTCTACTTTGGCAAAAACTGACTTTGTCTTTCACAAGATATTAGTCCATCTATTACGTGATAATAAACCAACATGTTGCAACATCCTATCTCTGAATTTCATATTCTGGATGAGACCTCTGACCTCTGCCTTCCAGGAATTTCTCCATGAACTCTTCAAAGGTTCCTGGATCAGGAAGGAATCCGGCCATTTGATGGAAGTAGTACGAAGACACCACGACGTCCTTAGGGTTCCTCATGACATAGATCACCTATGGCAGTTACAGACAAATAATCATGAATAGAAAATCCAAGTTTGTTATTACAGAATCAGTAGATGCTTATTGATAGTGGATTCTTAAAAGCTGATATAATATTGACAGTTTAAAGTACAAAAAAATTGGCAATTTTAAATGAGAGGATTTCAACTCTGAAGACCAGGTGAACTATGAATCGAAAATTCAATTTTTGTTGACAGGGGCTGGCGAGCTAATCAAGCATAATTCATACAGGGCATCTTCTGCTGGTGAGTGTGCGCGCCCTTTTTGTTTGACAGGTGGAAGCTGTGCAGCCATTGGCCACTATCGAATGATGAATCAGCCAAAATTATGAATCAGTTGACCTCTGCACCACAGTTAGGAGCTTCTTTAACTGAATCTGTCAACATAAATCCTGGACGATGTTACAGAACATGGACCTGGTGGCTAAGGAAGATCTGCCCATGTTTTCTTATGTACAAATACCTAATATCTAATCTCTCAAAGCTTTTGATGACATACTTGCACAGAAGAGAGAGAGAGAGGCATTGTAGATATGAAAATATCTCACAATGCCTCCACCCAATTACCTTGGCTTTGGAGGCGAGGAAGGAGGGGGGCATCAGATGATAAGGTAAATGTGAGACAAGCGCCCGTGGAGAAGGCAACTGATCCACAACCACTGCTAATCTGGTCTCCTCCAGCCAGGGAGCCCTGTCCCAGTTAGGAATGGTATGGATTGGCGTCAGATCTCCACCATTCAGCAGCAGTGGGAGGATCTCCTGCATCCAGATTGTACCTGCAATAAAAAAAATGTTAGGAATGAGCAACAAGATTGCTGCTACTTTTACAATCAGGAAAAGAATGAAGAGACATTGTATAGTTTATATCAAGGGTCTTCAAAAGGATAAAACTGAAAAACTGTGCTCCCCGACACCATCCACTCCCACTAAAGTTTGCCAGATTAGCTATGAGCACTATGAGCACTCCATGGATGTACTATCACTCATTACTTTGTCACTAAAGAAAGTTTAAGGATAACCAATGAGCCCATGGACACATTCAAAAAATGTCTAGCCTCTGAATAAGGAGGTCTGGAAAGTAAATCAGTGAATAAACATTCCAGTGGTGAGTGCACATTCCATTTCAAGGAAACAATGACACTCATGAGCCAAACAATATGATATGCTTGTGTTACCCTAATAAGGTTATAACTTATGAAAGCAGTTCTCAGTCTGCAACTGCAGTCTGCAGTATTTTTAAACTGCTCTGCTATGAACAAACTCACAATTCAAGTTTGCAATAAGACGATAAACTGTTCACAACAATATCCTTAATGTTAAACGAGGCCAGCAATGACTTTCACATGCAAGGAAGACTTTGCGTGGTAAAAGACAAATGGCATATGACAGAGCTTAATTTAATTGAGTACGGCAGGGACTACACTTTCATTCACTCTGGCTGAAGGAAGGGTTGAGGTGATGCAGTTTAACTATTTGTGAGGCAGCTGATACAGAACAGTTGAGAAACATAATTGCGCTGAGCCTGAGATCATGATGATGATTTGGCAATATATAAATAAAACCATTCAAAGAACTGCTGTTTTTTGCCACTTGCACACAGCTGACACACTCACACCCACAGAGTTTGCCACTTGAGTTGCCATCCCAATCAAAAAGACTGAAATGAATCATAATGTATAATATGAAGTGAGAAATGATTACTCATGTTTTTTTAGGCACTCCTAGACTGCTGTATAAGAGTTTTTTGTAGTGAATTCTGCATCTCTCATATTGTGTACTTACAGCAGCAGCCAATGAGGTGTCTAGATTTCTACATCCACGTCCACTCAGCATACAACAGCAACTCTCACCTGATTTTGGATAGGTAACAGCCAAGACGTCCGAGTCAGAAAACGTGTACTTCCGCACAAACTTTAAAGACTCAGGGGAGTGAGTCTCTTTGGGAAGCAGGAGTCCATGATACTGCAGATACATCTCTTCAGAGGCCATTATGTTGCGAGGATTTAAGAGTACCGATAAGTCACAGATAGTTTTCACTGCTGCATTATTCAGCTGGAGAAGGTCTGACAAGTCACATTAAAAAAAGTAGTCCTTCCTGCGTCTAGAAACCGCCCTTATTTTTCTCCGCGTACTGAGGCAATGTTTTCTCTCTCTGCTGCTGAAAGGTATGAACCGCAGACTGTTCAGGAAGTTGTGAGAAGGCACCTTCGGCATACAAAGTGCAGTCAACAGCAGAGACAGTACTTACAATACGTACCCCAAGGCACCCCCTGATGGTAACAATTGTGCAGCACATCTACAAACGTCACTATGAAGAAAATACCAGAGAGTAACCATGACTAACCCTCCAAGTGTCATTTCAACTTTCAACATGTATCAGCAGTACACATTCAGAGCCAGGACACATACAGTAAGCATCAAAGGCATACACTGAAGCAGCACAGGACACCACAGGTCAAGTCCATTAGAGAAATGTAAATCAAGACCAAACTGTGAAAAAGCATGTTATGATAGCAGTCCTGTGGTGATACCACTGCACTAATACAACGTGAATGTATTATATTATTTATTATTAAGCCATGTCTCATGTGGTTTCACTCTAAATATTATTTGTGTCCAAGTAGGTATTTGATTAATATCTTCCAAAATGTGATTTCCTTTTCATCCGTTTACACCTCTAAAAAGAAATGCACACTGCAGTGAAGGGCTTCTCCTTTTAGGATCAAACATGTGTATGTATGTGTACACATGTATATATATATATATA
>NC_040023.1:23592169-23602703 GCF_000972845.2 Larimichthys crocea
TATATATATATATATATTATATATATAAGTACAAGTAGCCTGTACCCGAGTAAAACAAACCACACAATAATTGTTTTGACCCACAAATCTACCAAGAATAAGGCTGGTAGATCACTAACTTCACTCTCAGTAATCAGTAATGATAAGGGTACCGTACATGGATGCAAACTGTGACAAATGTGACAAAGATGCAAACCCCTGACAGGTTTTCAGGGGGAGGTCAGCTTTAAAATGTGGATTTAAAATCGATTCTGGTGCAAAGATAATGGGGAAAAAAATCTTACTACTACAAAAGGGGGGCATCAGTTCAGGGCACCTAAAAAACAGTCATGCTGCCATGTTTGAGCCACATTTTTGCAGCTTATCCAAAAGATTTAGACCAACTTCAAAAAAAGAAATAAACATAAGATAAGATAAACATTGAATAAAAGAAAGCTTAATATATTTCATAACAAAAATAAATCATATTTCTGTGCTCTCACTCTCACATCACCTTCTTGCACACATATAAAACCACAAATCGACATCATTAAAAATATACTGTGATATGATAAGAAGCGTGTTTTATCACACATCAAAGTCTCTGGACATTGTGTTACTCAAAAACTACATAATAAAAGTACTTCAGAGTATTTGTGCACCCATAAAGACCACAGAAAGTATAGGACAAACATTATTACAGTACCGTGGTATACAGGTGGGCTATACTCAGACAGTCAGTTATCTCCCCCAGACAACCTGCTGTATCAGCATGTTTAGAGGTGTATAGTCCATACATCGGGCGCTTTAGGGGACCAAAAACATGGTCACAGTGATATCTATTATTCATAAAAAGTCAACACAGATATTGCACTGTGGTTTGTTTATATGTATAGAGTATGGTGCTGGTGGAACAATACACATGAAACGTGCTACTTGCCCCAGGGACTAGTGACACAACTGAAAAGAGACTTTTAAGTACGAGAATTAATACACTTACCTGACTTGGGGTAAGTCACAGCAAACACATCAGAGTCTTCCACAGAGAAATTTTGGGCGAACTCCAAACTCTCCATGCTGTGAGCTGCAGAGGGCAGGAGCAGGCCATGGTACTGAATGTACTTGCTGGAGGACATGATGATTGTGCCTGGCTGAGGGGGCACTGTTTGTCTGGAAACCTTATACAAGCCTTATACAAAGCTCCTTCCTGTCTCTGAGGTAGTCTTGGAGTTTCGGCCTTTATACAGTCTCTTTTCCCCTGAGCTCCTCCTAACCCGACACTCTAGCTGGCAGAGATGTTGTCACATGCCTCTAATTCTCATTCTCATTCTCATTGAAAGTCACAAGGTCAGGATGATGACAATGTAACACTGTAACTTTCTTTCTCTAATGAGCAACCAGATTTTTTTGTGCAACCTCGCACAAGTAGCAACAGTGTATAAACGGAAAGTAGTAGTACAAGCAACACA
This sequence comes from Larimichthys crocea, assembly GCF_000972845.2. Taxonomy (NCBI): domain Eukaryota; kingdom Metazoa; phylum Chordata; class Actinopteri; family Sciaenidae; genus Larimichthys; species Larimichthys crocea. Next base: position 23,593,618 of record NC_040023.1, read on the forward strand.
AACAGAGCTTTGTTACACTCCAGAGACCCGAGCTGAGTGAGGAGCAAGAGAGGCGCAGAAAATGCAGGCTGAGTGAGCAAAACTAACATGACAGGGAGAAGCACAGGGTATATTAGCCTGGTATGACATGTGCCATGCTAAAGATGTGCCCTTCCTTCCTCCTGTCCTATTGTTTGCTTGACGACTTACCCCACAGTCCCTACCCTTTTACATATTCTTTGATCACGGTTGTCTTTCCGTATAAAAGCGCTTCATTTCATTTGCTCTGGGTCAATTCACTGGCTCAGATACGTTCTGTGACTGTCAGTTCACCAGTGTGCTGGCATGCTTCCTAATAAAACACACACCACCACAGTAAACATCTCAACTTGACTTAATGATTTCTTCGACAGATGTAATGAATAAAACTATGGAGATGATCTTTATCAAAATAGTCCTGTGTTTCATTTTTTTTGTTCACTACACATGACTCAGACTTCATTTGTTTTGTAGCACTCCCCTCTGTTGAGAATTTCTCCTAATTCTGCCACTACTCATTTGTGGAGTGAGAAACCAAATTGAGATGTCCAGCTGAAAAGGCGCACATATGTTCAGAAAAATCACATGGGTTAAAAATGAGAACTAAAGAAATAATCTCAGCTCATTTTTTGTGGATGTAACATATATCAACAGAATGTGCACAGGTTAAAACTGGGAAAGATCCTCTGAATGGAGAAGCCTTCATTCAAGTCTCCAGGGGGGAGCAGAGTATTTGATAAGGTGATTGGTGATTGACTGATGATGGTGTGGGAAGAATGATGGACAATACTAATCCTGTAACAGTGATAGCTTATGTTTTATATACCCCAATTTTTCTTGTATTGCAGTCTAGGTTTTTGTTTCCTAACTACATCACTCATTGTTGTGTATAGAATAATTGTAATTATACAATTTAACACCACTTATCCAATGATGAAGAAAATACACATTTAACATAGTGTAGACTTAACCAAGCATTTGAACCTCTAAGGGCATAACTGATGGTGTTATATATCTGTAGATGTGACACAAAATATTACTTTCTGAATGATTTTGTTAGAGATGAGCCTGAGTGATACATTTTAAACTTAATTAACAGACTTTGCATTACTCATAAGTCTTAATAAATGTTTAAAATGAACATGAGGTTCAGATTTGTATCACCTTCATGCAAGTTTAACGTGTTCAATGCAATTTATTCTTTGTTATCCGACTCCAGATGTGAAAGAAAGGAAGAACTGTTTTTAGATTTGTTCACACCTGATTGGCTTAGATTTGGTTACATTGTCATTTAAAAAAAAGATAATTGTGACAATGAAAACAAAATTATTACAGAACAGTGCATTTGTATCCAACTTTTATTTGTATTTGTTTCATTTTTAAAGTAGTGTTAGTATCGGCCCCTGGGCATCACATTGTCAAATCTGGCCCTCTTTAAAAAAAGTTTAGACGTCGCTGCCCTAGTGTTTAGGCTTTGGTCTTTTGACATGCAGTGTATTTGATAAGGTGACTGGTGATTGTGTGGGAGGAATGATGGACAATACTAATCCTGTAACAGCGATAACTGTATTTGTTTACCTAACTGTTTTATACACCATAATTTTTCTCATTTTGCAGTCATGCTGTAAGCATGTTTTTATAAAGGTGTTTTGCTGTAAGGTTGAGTATTCTTTTACATATTCTTTGATCACAGTTGTTCTTGACTTCGCAGTTCTGTATCATGAGCTCCATTTAATTTGCTCTGGGTCAACTCACTGACTCAGATATGTTCTGTGACTGTCAGTTCACCAGTGTGCCAGCAGGCTTTTTAATAAACACACAACACCACAGCAAACATCTCAACTGGACTCGATGATTTCTTCGACAATCTTTAACACAATTCAATAATTAGAAAAATCTTGTTACAATTATGTTTTCACTACTTGTAAGATTTACTTGCATATAAATAAATTGATACATGTGTGGAAACACAATGGACTATCAAGAAACTACAACTTTGTTTAATTAACTTGTTATAAATTCACTTTACTATTTACTCTGGTTCATTGGACAACACGTAGAAAAAAAATTATGTTACTTATAAAGTCTGAATTCATTTGTGGTCGTTCTAATATAAAATTCACCCTTTAACAAAACCAACACAGCTTAGGTAAGCCAATCATATATGAAAGCCTCCTGATGTCACAGCTCATCCTGCAGTTTTAACATAGCTTCATCCTGAATTCATGTTTCCATCAATGGTCCGTACAAACTGGAAAAACTGGTTAGCATACCAGTTGGTAGTTTGTACATTAGCCTGGTTTGTACATCAGCAGTCCAACTACCCGATATCAACAAGCATTTTTCAGTAGTCTTTGGTGTGATAGTAAGACTGAAATGGTAACAGGACACAGCTTCTGATTTATGACCACCTCAGTCCATTCTGGACCAGAAAGACTGTTGAAGGCTCATGCCAGGGTGCTGACTTTTACTTAGTTGCTGTGGACCAGAGTGACGAAGAGAAACAATGAGCAGAGAGAGATGGCACCAGTGAGCACAGCTTTCACCAACAGCACTGTCCAACTGCCCAGCAGGAAGACATGGACAAACAACCTGAAGACACAACAGAGAGAAACACAATATGAGTTACAGCGTAACTATACATTGGCACAAACTGACCATCAAAGCCAGCGATAAATAGTGAGTTTATTCAGAATATTTCGTCCTTTCGTCCTAATATCTGTCCTTTGAGTTTTTCATGGTTTAATGTGTGCTAATAATATTAAAGCATAGAACAATTCTTTACTAAAGAGATTTTAAGTTCATCAAGTGAGTAAGATGTAATTATTTTGTACTGCATGTATCTTTCTCTTCATATATATTTTACGATCCACTTGATTTTGTAAATCCTTTTAATCCTTTCAGCTTGTAAATGAAAATGTACCTTCTAATACTGCTCATGTTGTTAACTAGTGCCATCCTGTGGTTTACAAAGTAAAATGCAGCCATCACATACTGCAGGGCAGGGTTTATGCAGGAATCTTAAGGTTAAATTAAATACCATTTAATACCTTTGTAATAGTCATATAGCAAAAACAGGATCGATAAATGGGAGGGCACGTGCACTGTTACTGTCAATCCCTTAGTTATTTACATGTAGTCATTTAGCTGACACTTTTATCTGAAGCGACGTTCAGAGAAGATGCGATGGCTTCAGTGAAGTTTGACTGGTGGTGGGACTCGATTAGAGCGGTGTACTGGGCATACTAGCAGCACAAAAATTTGATATTAATGTCTGCTCTCCCATCAAGTTGTCAGTCAACTGAACACTGCAGATAGATCCAACTACATGATTTGAGTTATGCTACTTGAAATCTGCTAAACAAATGACACAGTGCCCAAGCCTTCAGTACCACTACACACATAACCATGTTCTCTAATGAAGACATCAAGTATACTTGACCAACAGTGGAGGATGCTTGGAACAGCTGTTCTACTGACACTTTTCTTTTTTGTCTTTTCACTGGCATTTTCAGTCAATGAAATCAAAAAAATCAGTACATGTTTTTAGGCTCAGGATGAGGCTATATTCATGATTTTATATCATCATAATAACCACAAACTTCTTATTGAGACTCATTAAAGTTTCAGGGCGTCCTGTAACCATGGTAACTCTCAGCGCAGGAGGAGAGGGAGCGACGCTGAATGCTGTTTTTATACGATAAAACCTGGACAAAGTCCAGAGTAGAGTCATAGTTTCACACATGAAGCAACAACAGGAGACTCTCTCAAAATGACATCACAGCTCTGTGACGCAGTCGAAATCTGATTCATAATTGGTAACGTTGCAGCACGATTAGTCCATGCTAGCTAAACTTTAGCGCAGGTACTCCGTGTTTAGACTCTGGCCTGGTGTGGGTCACACACACACGCTGTAAACAATACCATTGGCTGTGTGACAATCTGCCAATAAAAACATCACCCCTCCTCGAATATACATTGATCTCATAGCCACTGTGAACTCTAAATGGCGGAAATAGCGACGGAAAAGACGCTACGACAGTCTGGCGCACTTTTAACAAACAAACTTACAACAAATCACATGCTATTCTTAAAAAAAATATATTACTTCGCAATCAGACATTTAATACTTTTCAAAGTTGATTTACTACCTTTTAATACTTTTTAATACGCTGCGGACACCCTGGTTAAGAGACAAAGCGTTTTCCCTTTAACTAATCTGGTCTTTTTTATTTGCCACAAGTTAGATAAGATTAATACCACTCTCATGTCATGTCAACATGGAGAAAAGGCAATGTGTTTCTGCTTCTGTAAATAAATTAAATGTGACAAAAATGACTCCCACCAGTCATGATAACCGACTTTCCTCAACAGTAACAGCAATACCACATCCCTGAAGACAAAACTTGATTCTGTCTTTCTGTATACTGTGGTATGTCTGATGGCATGTAAACATTTGTACTGGGCATAAGAGTGTGTGTATGAAGGCAGACGTACTCCATTAGGAAGGCCTTGTAGACACAGAGAGCCAGCAGCACAGTAACAGGAAGCCTGAAGCTTTTAGGAAGGTCATATCGTGTGAACATCCACACCACCGCTGCCATGGCAATATAATGGACCTATAAACAGACAGAGACAGAGAGAGTACAATGAGAATAAAACCTTTTAACAAACGTGTGTATCTGAACACACAGACAAGAACAAGTTATTTAAATCTTTTCTGTAGACAACGGCTGTCAACAAAGTAAGTGAACATGACATGAAGAAACTGCAGAGGACAATTAAAAAATGTGACAGCGATTCTGAAGATACAGTGAAACGAGGCGCTGTGGGAAAATGCTGACATAAAAAGACAACAGACGGAGAGAAAGCCAAATACACTCACCAAACTAATGTTTGAATCGAAGCTCATCTGGATGTATTTCCAGTCAAACTCAATCCCCCTGGCTCCCACCCACAGAGGAAGACACCTGAAAAGCAACAGCAGGACGCAAACAGGGAAGTTCAGTGTTTACATATTAACATAATTAGTCATGGTCATCATCTCTTTCACAGAACCAGTGTTACTGCTTACCTGGACATCACAAGTTCTGCTGTTGCCCAGCCCATGGCAGCCACCATGATCTTGTATTCTCCTTTACCAGCATTACGAGACATCACGAGATGGAGGCCCAACAGGTCTGCCAGGTCCACTGTTGCCTTCATGAACTCCTGGAAAACAAGCGCACACAGATTACAGCCTCGTGTGCAAGCTGGTATTAAGTGTAGTTCCGTAAGATCTGACGAGGTGAGAGAAAATGTTCAGTTTCAACACTCACCCCGACAAAGTCATAAACTCCAGCTCCTCCTTCCCATGTGGGGAAAAATGTAGCTAGGAACAGCATCTGAAACAGCAAAAGTTAAGTTAAAGTTAAGCTCTTTACACACTTTCAAGACAGCAAATGGCAACAGAGTTCATGCTTTTCTCTCCTGCTCAGTTTTATTTATTTTACTCCAGGCACTTAAAAAACGACGATCAAGCAGAGCGCTCACATACCTTACAGAGCTGAACAAACAGGTAGGTTGCTCCAGCCTGGACACATCTCCAGAAGGCATTGTACTCTGAACTAAAGATTGAAAACGCAACGAGTTTAAAAGACAGCACTGTAAAATAAGAGTTCACAGTATGACAAGGTATTATCACACAAGGCAGAAACCGACAGTGTGGGATGAATTGCTTTAAGACTTAAGTACAAACAAAAACAAAAGTTATTTAACAAAAGTACTGCCAAATTCAAGCGCAAGCTAAAGAGTTTTAAGAAGATTATGTGGACCCCCCTGTGACGTTACTAAGCAGATTATTAACAGACCTCTTAGTGTCTGAGCATATGTTGCTACGACAGGAGGAAGAAATATTAGATACGACGACAACAGACACAACACAGAATTTCTATCTTTTTCTCCGACTCGACTTCAAAGGCCACGGCTGGCATGTGTGATGAGACACTTACAGCCCGCTGCACTTGTACGTTATGAAGTAAGGGAAGTACGCCAGAGCAAAGCAGTTCCCAAAGTGAAACAGCGTCATGATGTCTGGTTACAAAATTCAGCTCCCTGAAAAAAAGAAAAAAAAGAGATAAAGAAGATCAGGCTTTACAGACACTGATACAACAGGCCACACTTGGATGAGATAATATCCATCACTTTTCACACACATAAAGTCATAAATAAAAAACAAAGCACACGTTTTCAGAGGCCAGGGTGACGCCTTGACATGCTCTGATGTTCAGGATATTCATTTTAAAATGATATAATAAGCAAACTGTGGCTAAAAACAGAAACACATTTAAGTCGCTCACTGACTTACATGATTAATCATTATCTAAACTGCTGCTGGTTGATTTCCTGTGACCGACTGACTGCACAGTGTTCATTTCAATATTAACTGTACCTCATAGTGGACAGTCATGAACAGTTCTGGGTGATGTTACATTACTACATGGTCAAACCTGTGTGAGCAGCTCGCAGGCTGGTTCACAGTCTGTGAGCAGCTCGCAGGCTGGTTCACAGTCTGTGTGAGCAGCTCGCAGGCTGGTTCACAGTCTGTGAGCAGCTCGCAGGCTGGTTCACAGTCTGTGAGCAGCTCGCAGGCTGGTTCACAGTCTGTGGATGTTTGAATACTTCTGTACGTGAGCTGGCTAAGCTACAAACGGACACACGCTCTTTTATCGTAGCCAACACGACCTGGACTTCATTTCCCGGCGCCGAGTTTTAACCACGAAGCTATCTTTAATCCATTCAAACATGTGGCAGCAGGTGTAAAGACCTCGTCAGCGTCACTCACCGTGTTTGAAGAGCTGCAGAGGTCCGGCGTGCTAATGTCTGACCCGACGACGAGCGGAACTGAGCTTTGGCGCAGCCTCCAAATGCCTCCGACAGTGTCACCGGTAGGAACTCAACTATTAGTTCCACGTGATGCCTTCCTCTAATACATGTGTTTATTTAAGACATTTTAAGGTATTGCTATTTATATTGGGTTGTACACAGTAGCTACGTGTGAGTACCAATAACTGTCATTGATTTGTAACAATAAAGTTAGTCTTAGCAGCTCGACTGGACAGACTGGTGACAGAGGCGGAGAGAAGGATCCTGAAAGACCCCCACCACCTCTGACAGCAGGTTCACCAGAAGAGGAGTGTGTCAGTGGCAGACCTCTCCTCTCCTCCTGCTCCACCAACAGACTCAACAACTCTTTCGACACCTGTCAGACATGACAGGGAGGACACAGAGGACAACAATCAAATGGACAATCTCATTTCATGTCCTATCTTAATTTCATTTTCTGATGCTGCTTTAGTTAAATTTTAGTTATTTGCATTGAGACATATGTTTCCATTATATATGTAACAGTTTTGGTGTCCTCAGTGTTCATCTACAGGGTAGAAAATAATAAAAAAGAAAGAAAGAAAAGCCATTGAATGACGAGGCATAGTCAAACTACTGTCTGGTACTGTACATGTTATTTGACTAGTCTATTTGAATATTTAGAACAAAAACAAAAAAACATTTGTGTGTTTCATCAGAAAGCAGGATGTTCCTTAGTATTTACTTTTTAAGATTTAGTTTTGTAAAGTCTGCATTTTAACATATTATTGCAGAGTAAAGTCAATTAATTTTAGGTGGTCGTTGACTCAAATATCTGATGATATATATCTGTATACCATAAGGGAGCACACTGTGCGTCAAACACTTGCAAAAAGCAGAACAACGCATGTAACTGTTTTGCAAAAATGCCTTTATTGGTTGTCATTGTTTCTATAATAGTCATACCTTTACTAAAATCTTAAGCAAGTCCTGAAAAAAACAAAAAAAACAAACAAAAAAAACAATACCTGAGCACCCATAGCTGATCAGCGCCCAGCACTTCAGGAATCAGATTTCATATTAATGAAGACAGTTTAAATAAAAAGCAGGGTAAACTTTCATATAATAAGATATATCTTGTCAATTTTCATTTCTACAGTACAGACTACACAAGCATATTAATGTGAAAAATGTCACAAAGAAAGAAAACGTCTCATGTTGATAAAGGTCACAGAGAGTCAAATGACATTTTCACTCCCTCTGTATGGTAATATTCTTTTCTCTTTCACACTTGGTTAAAATCAACCGAAGGAACTACAGTAAAACATCATTTATATAGAAAATAGAGCCCTAGTAGAAAGAGATGATCTAATGAAACATGCAACAACAGAGCATTGAAAAGCTTTGTCTGACAGAGTCACTTCTGCTAACAATGTTTTAATTTTATTTATTATTCTTGATTTTTATTTGTTTGTCTTAATTTCCATACTTACATACCATATACTTTAAACTATATACCGGTAGCAGACAAAGTTTCTTTTCTCTGAACAGTCCCTGATGATCCATCTCTTCGTGTCGTATTTGGACACAGTCCCACAGTGTTGCTGCTGAGACGGACATTTTGGCAGCCCACCACTGTCTTTCAGCTCCTCTTTGTTCGCCCACCACCACTTCCCTGCCAGGAAGCGCAGGCCTGTCCAAACCTGAGAAACACAAGGCAGACTTTGAGTGTCACTCTTTGACAAGTGTTTTATCTGTGATTGCTTATAGTTAAACCAGTCACAATGACCTTGATTGCTAAAGTTTAAAATAACTTTTTTTAGGAAAACGTGAATGGAATATTAATACAATATATCAGATAAAGAAGTCACAGGGATTGTGGTCCTGGCACTGCTGTTGTCTATTTGGGTCATCAAACAACCCAGCCACATCTTTTTTGGGGGCATTTATTGTGCATTCATATCCATCACACAATGGATGAATTCTATAGTGAAAATGTTTTAAACAGTTTAGACAAGAAAAGACTGAACCACGCCATGGTATTTTGCTGATGATCATATTTTGATTGCTGTTTAGTAAGACAAACTACAAAGGAGACCACCCTTCAGTGTATAATACTTAATCTATCAATATACATATACATTTAAGAAAGCATTTATATTCTGATAAACTAAAATTGCATTTAAATGATGCAATAAAAACCTCAGAGTTAATATTCTCTCTTT
>NC_040023.1:23602749-23617071 GCF_000972845.2 Larimichthys crocea
CTGCAAATGAAAAGTGAGAAAATAAGAAAGAAATTGATAAGTGAAATTATGTGTCACAAGCCACCATCGTATGGAGTCTTTTTTTTTTAGTAGCTTGATTCCTTTTAGGATCATTTTTGTAAAAATGTGTAAACATGTGTCAACCCATTTTCAGACCTCATCAGACGTGGCTTTGTAGATCCTGTCGCTGACATAGCTGTGGTCAGACCATTGCAGGCTCAGGAGGTCGTGGCGGTACATACAGCCCCGTGAGGCGGCACATGGAGTTGTCATATTCCGGCAGTGCTCAAGGGCTTCCTCCCACGTCTTGTTCTCAGTCACCAGCACCAGGTTGTCAATAATGCAAAGAAAACGAAACTCTTGAAAGCAGCTCCTGCTGTACCACTTATTAGTGTCCAAATCATACATGGCACAGTCTGCGTTACTTGGCTCTCCTGGTGCCCACTTTCTGTAGTTAGATTGCGATTTTCCAATCCAAGACCAGGTGTCACCACCCCTTCGGTACAGTCCAATCCAGCTTCTATACTTTATCTTATCTGTGTTATTTTCATTGACAGTGATTAGGACACCATCCTTGTACTGACAGAACTCAGAAGCTTCAAACCAGCTAAGGTCTGTTTCATCATATTGAATGTTGCCATGAATTGAGCAGTAGAAATGATTTTGATGTGAACATTTACGACTGTGCCATACTGTTTGTTCGTCTACCGATGCACATAGACCACTGGACTCTCCAGGGGCCCATTCATTGCTCCTCGAGAGGTCGCCTCCTGATAGCCCTTCTCCAGTTCTGAAAGAAAGAAATTATATCTGCAGCTTATATTTGAAGACATCAGCATAAAGATCATTTCAGACAGGTTACACACTTTATATTCACATCCATCCAGGCTGAGTCATTGTTCGGGCTTCTTTTTAGACCAATCCAGAATTTTGAGACACCATACTTCCATAACCACTTAGTCCAACCTTCTTGCATAATGGACCCAGTAACTAAGTCAACGCGATGATTCAGGCAGTGTCGTCTTGCCAATTCCCACTTATTTATTGCATATGGAGAGTGGACCCATTTCCTGAGCGATGCCTCCAAGGAAAGAGCAGCCATGAGCAGAAGGCAGACTGTAAGCGCAGGGTTGGTCTTGTTTCCCATGTCTTGTCTTGTCTTGTCTTGTCAAAGTTGTTTCTAGTTGTAGAAGGCTTATTAGTCAGGTCAGTTTGTGGTGTCATGTGGCTGGGTGAGTAGCTATAACTCTGGTCACTCCCCCATAGACACACCTCAGCATATCCAGCTGACCAGTAGCATCTCTCCACACTCCTCCACACCCCTGTTACAGTCATGTTAGTCATATAGTTATTATTATTAGTATTTTTAATTATAATTATTTTTATTATATATAAATTATAACATATAAACATTTGAGTTCAAAGCAATTTGAATCAGGGCAGGAATGGCAGACTTTTAAAATGGCACTATAAAAAATGGCTGCAATAAAGATGGGAAAAATATTTAGTAATGTATCATAAAAAATGGAAAGAAAGCAGTAGCTGTACAAATGCAAACTTGACCAAAGCCACTGAAAAGAAGCCAGTTCCAGGATCCTTCTATGGATTTAGGTACAGTCACGGATCTGTCACAGCCTGTCACATGTTTTCTTGCAGTGAAATATATCTAGGTATATATATCTATTATATAGCTACTACATATATCTATTCCATTAGCCATCCAATCTATCAAAAAGTCACATCAAAGTGGTACTTAAGCCAAACTTTCAGGGCTAATGGGATATATTGTGAAAGTTTGTCACCATCATAATGGACTGTCGAGGGGGAGGAAGCAGGGACACAAATTGTATAGTTTTGGTGTTTATCTCAGTTTATTCTGAGTTTATTCTCTTCATTTCTTTTTTTGTCACTTTTTTTGTGCCTGTCATTTCCAAGAGATTCACCATGTCCAACCTTCTTATCTTATCTAAACAATATTTTCTTCATTCATAGCTCTCCACAACAGACCACTCAGCCTCTCTTTGTGCCTGACCACTTCATTAGTTCTCATCAAAATATTGATGTAAATAAGACCAGAAATCATTGGATCTAATCTACCAAACATCATGTTATATTGAAGCACAAAAAGTCACATTTATGAGTGATCAGAAACCACCAAAAGGTGGAGTGGTAAAAAACATATAGACAATACATCCAAGTGTTGGCTTGGATGTATTGTCACATGACAAATGACAAGGACAGGATGAAAAACGAACAAACCAAATCCAGTCGTGTGTGGTGTGGTGAGGCGCTGTTTCTTTAGGCTTAATTCAAATTTTCTACATTCAAAACTATCCAGTCTTAATGCTTGGATAGGGAAATTAGGATGCAGGCAAATGACCCCATTTGAATTTTTAAGTCGAGATGCTGATGACGGCATCCTTATAATCACACCTGACCTCTCTCAGCACAATGTTATTGATTCAGACAAAGTGTCACACTGTGCTTCAGTTAAAGCGAAACGACTGACAGCTATCTGAACAGAAGATGTCGACAGAAGGATGAAGAGCAAAGACATGGACACATAAAGTCATCACACCCCCATTACAAATTTTCAATACCAATGTAAAATGAGATTTATTTTATAGACTGCATAATTTCTCTCAGGAGTTTTAAAAATTATTATTCTCATTATTCCTTCACTGAGAACAGGAACTTAATTTTATGATACACTTTGCATGCAATATAAGTGATTGCTGAGTTTGACGGAATGATATGATGTATCACATTGTTGGTCCTACAGTTGAGGTGGACATTGAAGTGCCATAGTTACACAGAAGAATCTGTGCCCATGCATTTGTTTAACCCACACCCCAAAACTAATTTAATTTAATAAAAGTCAAGTTTATTGTTAATGCTAAGAGTAACCAGCGTTGCACTAATAAATTGTTCATAGTTTTGCTCCTGAGACCTGTGAAACATCTTGTTCCTATTGCAGCATGTTGAGTGAAACAGTAGGTGGCACTGTAGCAAAATCATCATAAATATTTTCAAAGCTTTTTGTATCATTTCCTTTTAAGTGGGTGTATCTCGGCCAAGGCAGGAAAAAGCAGAAGTGAAACATTTCTTCTATATTAGGATGCAGGGTGTGTGCTCAGTCTTGCTACTGCAGTACCCTATAAGAGACAACAGGTGGCTCTAAAAGTTTCTGTGGCTTCTCCATCTTTCTTTCACAAATGTCTCATACCAGAAAATGATTTGGAGGAATCAGAGAATGTGGTAACAGGAGTTACGCTCCCTTTCCTTCTGAGAGGAGACTTTTTATTATGTTTCATTAAGTTTCATCATCTGGCTCCACAGCCTTCTGTGTCCTTATACCATTCTTTGCACTCATAATTAGGATCATTTTATATCCTTGTTCGACAGGTGACTGTAAGGTGCCAACAGGAAATAGAAATCATGCAGTTGTATGGTATTAATTCTATACATCTATAATTTTTTTGGTTACATTACTATAATGTCTCAAGCCTTTACATGAATGATTTTTATTAACATCATTACTGCCAGGTAAGTGCTGTCTCCATGTCTTCACAATAAATTTCTTTTTATCCTGAAATGCACAGCACACATAAAATCATGTAAAATGTGAAAATAAATATCGACTCATATTTTCAGTGAAGATTGGAAATGTGATGAGTAAAATAAGGACTAGACACCAAAAATCGAAAATTTAGGAGTTAACAGAAAAAAAGGATTGTGAAAACAGACCAGCTACAGATAGTTTAGAGTATTAGTATGTAACATTTCAAGAGCTTATTATTTTAGAGTGTACACAAATGAAACTGTTGTCTACAACACTATGGTTAAAGTTTGTTTAGATTTAAGCACAAAAAACATCCTGTGTTCATTGTCACATACTCACTAGATAATCTGTGAAAAAGTGAAACGGTTACTCTATCCTCTATAAACTCTGTAGATGGACTATCTATATAAAGTGTTACCATATTTTCTATACTACATTTTAATTATTTCGGTTACAATATTATTTATTTATTCATCCAGCTATATTTGTGTTTGGTCTATGACACAGTGAACAGATAATAATGAAACAGGACAACTTGAGCGCTTGAGGTTTTTCAAGTTTTATTTCTTTGTCTCCTAACTCTTAAGCAGAGTTACAGTAGCTCTACCTCTCAACTTCCTCTTTCCACTGGTGATTAAACTTTTAAAACACACCAACAGGGAGATGGATACAGCAGTTACCATAGTACTGAGCCATAACGACACATCTAAGTGGCAGTGGGAGGTGGAGAGGGGGCACACGGACACAAATACTGTCACCGACCGATCGTCATTAAAGGAAAAAACAGATAAACTCAGAACACTCAAACACACTGTCGCTGCTGCCTACGTATACTGTAGTAGAGCTAAGGGCTGTGATGCTATGATGGCTATGGGTGGGGCCTGTGTGTAAAAGAGAAGGGGATGGGGGTGGGTGAATGACTGGGGTGGTCCCTTTCCTGACTTCCTTTGTGGATAGGAAGTGTCTACTCCTTGGAGTGCATGTACAGCAGCAGGTCGGCAACACGGTGGCTGTAGCCGAACTCGTTATCATACCTGGAGAGAGAGTGAGAAAGAGAAATGAAATGTTTGGTCAACTGTTTGGTCTCTTTATGGTCTTCCTTCCTGCTTTAGACATGGGTCAGACAAAGATGTCTGAAAACTAACCAGGAAATGAGCTTGACAAAGTTGTCGTTGAGGGAGATGCCGGCGCCAGCATCAAAGATGGAGGAGTGGGTATCACCGATGAAGTCAGAGGACACCACCTGCAGAACACAAACCACACTACAAGTCAGATATACTGTAGTGTAGCCAGGCACAGCTTAGGCAATACATTACTAATAATCACAAAATACAAACTCGTTCAGTCACAGTTTCTGTTTACATTTTATAAATAAAATGAATCAGAATTTATTTAAAATGTGAATGAATAAAAGACTATAGCCTGGCCTGATCCTCTCCACCCCACCCCATCCTATCCCCACTGACCTACAGTTTTAGTTCTGGCATCATAACTAACCATGTATTTGCTTTACAGTTGATGTGGAAATAACTTTGGGTGTTACCTGGTCCTCGGTGTAACCCAGCACTCCCTTCATGGGCCCATGCGCTGCCTTCTTGCAGGCTTCCTTAATCTCGGCATAAGATGCAGGCTTGGACAGCCGGCACGTGAGGTCCACCACGGACACATCAGCCACTGGCACCCTGAATGCCATACCTGTCAGCTTACTAGAGACAAGACAGACCAAAGAGAGAGACATTGGACCTGTGTTAACTTCTGTTTTTTTCTTAGCTGCAATTAGAAAAGATGCCTCTTAGTATCAGGCTGATAACAAATGTGTTTGTCCTTACCCGTTGAGTTCAGGGATGACTTTGCCCACTGCCTTGGCGGCACCGGTGGAGGCTGGGATGATGTTCTGGTGGGCACCGCGGCCATCACGCCAGGCCTTAGCGCTGGGACCATCCACTGTCTTCTGGGTGGCTGTGTATGCATGGACTGTAGTCTAGAGAGAGGAGGGTCATATTACATGAGGCATCAAGAACTCTTTAAAGATAAATAATAATTATATAAACTGTAACAGAAAGAGTGTTACATGTGGATACTAAGTAACTGTGGTCAAAAGGATGCATGTTCTCAGAAGATAAACTAATTTGCTGTGACTTACCATGAGAGCCTCCTCAATGCCAAAGTTATCATGGATGACTTTGGCCAGGGGTGCCAGGCAGTTGGTGGTGCAGGAGGCATTGCTATCAGTAGAAAGACAGACATGGTCATCAATTACCAGATTCAGGTCTCTTTACACATGTAAGTACAAAATGGAATTGCAACACACAAATCTAGAAACATGCTTATGAAAATAAAAAATCTACAGGTATATTACCTGACAATGGTCATGGAGGAGGGGTCATATTTGTCCTCATTGACTCCCATGACAAACATTGGCGCATCAGGTGAGGGGGCGGACACAACCACACGCTGAGCTCCTCCCTGGAGGTGAGACTGTGATCGGACAAGAGAGAAAAAGGGCACAGGTTAGAAACAGGACCAAGTGGCAGTCAGTGTATTTGTTTCTGTACATGTGCTTGTATGTACGTACAGAGGCCTTCTCCACGCTGAGGAAAACTCCGGTGGACTCGACAACGTACTTGGCTCCGGCGCTGCCCCATGGGATCTCTGCTGGCTTCATACTAGAGTGAGGAAAAGAACTCGGTCAGTCTAAAATGAAATAAGGTTACACTTGGCAAGTAACGCAAAACTACTACAAAAGTCTAAAAACATATAAAAGAGATAATGAGCAGTGAGGGATTATCTTGTTAGAGTAATACATCCTGTGCTTTCTAAATAAGTATACCTTTGGAAGATGCCATGCTAATCATGAATAGAAGATAATTTTTCTATTAACACCTTGGTTTGTAAACATAATAGCCTTGCCAAAAATTAGATGGTGTGACAAAAACAGGAGACTCTGAGGAGAAACCTCTGTACAAGAATGTCTAATCCTCCTTTTTGTTGGTGTTGCCTTTTACAGTGATGACCCTGTTATTCAATGGACTAAAACAACAGCCAGTCTATCGGGTGGAGGGGTAGCTATATGGGTGAGGCCCTAGGCAGCAGAAAGCCTCATTCCTTTGCCTTGAATTCACTCTTGATATTAAGGACCAGGAGGTCAAACTGGCACAAAATACCTCACCTCAAATGAAAAATAAAGTACATAATTTTAACTGAACTCTGATAAAATTTAAATTGTGATGAAGTGGCACTTCAGCTGGCCTCTTCTTCAGCTCACTTCATCAGCAGTTATCATCAGTGTCAACACTGCTGATATCTGTGCAGCAAAGCCGCTAAACATACAACGGCATCATCACTTACCACTGGAACACAGAGATGGCGTTGCCATCGACGACGAGCTTTCCATCCTCTTGGGCGACCTCACCATGGTAACGGCCATGGGTGGAGTCGTACTTGAACATGTAGACCTAGGAGGCAGGAGGAAAATCATGGGGGTTATGAGGATGGAGGTTTAAAACTCAAGTCCAGTTTAGGTATTGAAATAATGCATAAACTATAGATCAATTTTAGTACGTAAGCCCAAAATATTTTAACAACTGAAGGTTTAAATCTCAATTTTGTATCCAATATCTGAAGTGAGTAATTATGAATCTCACACAACAGGTGTTCCACTTTATCTATACTACATTTATATGAACATTTTAGTTTTCTTACCATGTACTGCAAGTCAATGAAGGGGTCATTGATGGCCACAACCTTGATGCCTTTCTGAAGGCAAGCCCTCAAGACCAGACGGCCAATACGGCCGAAGCTGTGAGGAGAGAGGGAGAGAGAGAGAGAGAGAGAGAGAGAGAGAGAGAGAGAGAGATTAATAATAGTTGTTTTGGGAAATGTGGGAAACTTCCTCAGGATGTGAAAGCACTCTTGGGACCTCACATGAATCTTCTAACAAGGCCTCAAACTGCAACTACAAACATAACTTTGAGTGGTTTTACTACCATAAAGAGGACCGGCTCATTAATCCCCATCATCAAAAACATCATGAAATCATAACTTCTCACACTCCTATACTCCTGGAGCTCCACTGCTGTAAAGATATGCTTAATGTAAGTTTAAATGTAACACTTTAATAACTACCAGAAACTGTTGTGGAAATAATGAATGGCCACACCAAAAATATACTTCACTGACTTTCTATCCTAATTGTCGTAAAAACCAGTCTGAATCATCCTTTTTATGAAACGTGTGTGTTTAAAACTCACCCATTGATTCCAACACAGAGATCTGACATGGTTGCTGCTGCTTGGGGGAGTTACCTGTGTGGAAAAAAAATATATAAAAATATTAGAAACAGAACCACCTTTACCGAATGATGAAAATAACATGAAATACAGGCCATCCAATCAGACTTATGTCCTCTAGCTGGCAAAGTCAGATGACTGAGCCAAAAGAAAAATGCTTCTGCTCTTATTACCAATGGCAGAAATCAATACAGCTTCATGTGCCAGCAAATGGCCTTGTCTTTGTCATTGAGTTTAAATATGCAATAGTATGCTTGACAACAAAAAGCACAAGTATACACAAGTGCATGACAAAGAGTTGCCCTGGCAGCAGGAGGCACCTTTAACCAGGTTGGTTGCTGGAAATATACAATTGTGTGTGTGTGCGTACTGTGCATGACCAATCTGCCACAAAAGTGTGAAGCCACTGTTCTTCAAGCTCTACAAACCTTTTAAAAACCTGTATCTGCATGTTTGTGCATTACATTTCACTTTCTTCCATTGTAGGCTCTTCCTTTGTTCCTCAACCTGTTACATACACAGTACCGTACTGTTACCGTCTGTCCTCTCCTAACATTGCAGTGTGTTTCCTCCACTGCCTTACTCCTTCCTCTTTTATACACGCAGAGTAATGTGAACCAACATGCTCAGATACAGTAAGCCTCTGCCTTCATGCATCTTCTTGATAAAAGTATGCATCTGAAAATGCTCTGTGGATCATGTTTTAACTTCTGATTTGTATGTTGTGATTTTCTTTGTGGTGTCAGCTGTAAGGTCTGTACAGCTGTGCTAAAAAATACCAAGAATGTTGGTAGCTTCACAGCACATTGGATAGGTGGTGTTTGTTGTTAGTAACAGAAAAAATACAGGCTGTCAAAGAGCATATTTTACATGCAACTGCTGCAGGAGTATGGTGGTGTTACATCAAGCAGGGACATGTTTAGAAAACAATGGTATAAGAAGGGAGGGAGAAAGTGGTAGGTAGGTATGTAACGCAACAAACAGAGACTTGCCTGCTGACAGCAGAGAGAGGAAGCACGGCCTTGACTCAACTATGTGACCTCCTTTCTACTCTACTTTCCTGTTTCTGCTCTCTACGCCTCCTCTGTCCTCTCCTCCTACATTTCTCCATTTTTTCTACCAATTGCATCTCCTTCCCCTCCGCCATCTTCTCACTTACTCCACCTCTTCCTCCCGTTTGCTGTCCTTAGTGCGTCTATACACTGTATTATCTGCAGCTTCACAAATCTATACAAATGCATGTGACTTGGTACAGAAAACTAGTTGAGACTGCAGCGCGCTGCAATGGTTTGAACCTGCCAGCGAGCTCTGGCATTTCTGTGTCTGGGGCCTCTGTTTGAGGAGTTTGCATGTTCATGTTGAGTCTAAATTGCAAATCGGTGTGAATGTGAGTGCGAATGATTTGATTTGTCTCTATGTGTCAGCCCTCTGATAAACTGGCAACCTAGCCAGGGTGTAACAAGCCTCTCACCCAGTGTCAACCAGGATTGGCGTCAGCCCCCTGCGACCCTGATAAGGACAAACAGTTATGAAAAATGAATAAATGAATGTTGATTCAGGATTGGAAGTGAGTTCTGTTTAAGCAGTTTATTTTTATATGTCATCAACTATCAGCTGGTAGCTTAATTTATTTAAACATGTACTCATACAGGTGAACAGACTCAGTAGCGTTGACCAGATGATGGCCAGACCGGTAGCTGTGTGTGTGACAGCCACAGAGTAAGGGCAACACAGATTGTCCTTGGTTGTCATTTTAGACTACTGTAATCTCCTAATCTGTTTTGTGTATGAGTGAGCGTGTGTGTGTGTGTATGTGTGTCTCTCTGCGTGAGTGTATGTGTGTCTCAGTGGGGAGCATGTAGGACAGGCTGTTGAGGTGGTGAAATGCATTGTGGGAGCACTTTAAATAGACTAAAGAAGCAACCAGATTAGGATAAATGATCTCTTCTCTCTTCCACACACACTCTCCAAGATGAACTATGGTAGATCAACCTAGTTGAACTTGAACTCATTCACTTGTTATTGAGCATAAATAGATGCTATGTCTGTCTGTGGAACTGTAACACTACGTGATGCCAGTAAAAAATCAATTCATTGAACGGTCTGACACAGTTTGAACTGTCTGATTTTTAACAAGGTCATCTGTGGTGCGTACTTGTTTGGGACATTTTTTTTCTGTGCCTATTTGTGGTACTTTTCTTTCAGGGTAGAGCAGCCATTTTGTGTTTTGCTGCTAGTGTCTAATACAAGGTCACCAAAGGAGAGAGGGTGAGGGTGTATACAGTATGACAATGCAGTTCTCACATTTCTATGTCTTTCCTCTCCTTTGTACTTGGTTCTCACCATTATCCATTGTGCATTCACAACTCTTTCCTCTCTTGTGAACTCTCCTTCCCCCGGACGCCTGTGTACTTTTTAGCAATTTGTCTTACTTACTGGCTTTCACTCTCTCTACACTAACCATGTCCATTTTCTCTAAACAGAGCAGTTGCCCATGGTTGTTCAGCATAAAATAAATAAAATGGCTGCTCTTCGGATACATGTTAAGAGGCAGAAATCTCTGCAAGGACTTCATGCCTGAATAGCTTTTTATTTGGAGACTTTCATATGCTCTCCCCTCCGTGCCCGTTACTGTTGCCTAGCAGCTTTGTGGGGCCTCGGCCAATCAATAGGAGAAGAGAGAGGTTACACCGGTTGTCATGAAAAAAAGCAGTAAGTGTTTAAATTGTATTAGTTGTAGCTACACTGTTTTATAGTCACACTTTTTAAACACTGACAATATTTAATACCAGGAAAAATCCTCCATAGCCAGCACTTCTTCCCAGGTCTCTTCACCACACAGTCCCACCTTTTTACACTGTAGAGACCAATCAGCCCTGATCTGGTATTCAACACTCACGCAGACGTGTCCCAGCTCACAGAGGCAGTATTGTGCAGCGCAGGGCTAAGAAGTTACATGTTGTTAACCGCGGCTTGCAATCTGCTGACACTCATTAAAACGGAGGAAGAAGAAGCAGACAGACAGCTTCACATATGAAGTGTAGCAAGAGCTCTCTTCAGTGCTAGTGTGTATCTGAATTGATTTACTTGTACTATACTGATGTGAGCATACTGTAATACATGATTCGGTTTTCTGCAGTGCAGCCACCTCCTCTAGAGAGACACTTTACTGTGCCCCTTGTGACATCCAATTTTTCCATTTTCTGTTCAACCTTCCCTCTTTCATCCTCGCTTCTGTCCATAAATCTTATACCTTCTTCATCACCAGTCTCACTAAACCTATGAGAGCGTCACTCATGGCAGGGGTGGTGCGACCATCCCCTCCTCTGATTGGTTACCCAAAGGCGAGAACCAGCCAATCAGAGAGGCTTTAATGTGTCCATACATGCAGCTACTCACTTGTCCACTCTACTTGTCCTTCTGTCTCCTTATCCTTCCATTCATACTTCTTACTTAATTTTTTGGCTCATTCACCTTATTTTGTCCTTGACCTGCTATTTCTCTGTTTTCCCTTAAATTCCTCCCTTAGCTCAGTCTTGTGGTCTCTCTCTTGCTTTTTAGGCTCAGTGACTATCATACCTCCTCCTCTTTTCCTCACCACCAAAACATTA
The DNA here is from genome assembly GCF_000972845.2 of Larimichthys crocea. Classification (NCBI taxonomy): domain Eukaryota; kingdom Metazoa; phylum Chordata; class Actinopteri; family Sciaenidae; genus Larimichthys; species Larimichthys crocea. Next base: position 23,614,212 of record NC_040023.1, read on the forward strand.
AAATTCAACTCCCTCCCTCCATCTCCCTATTCCTCTGTCCTCGCCACTCTTTGTCCGTCTAGCCTCCCTCCGTTTGGCACAACCCTGCCCTCCCTCTGAGCTGCGACCCATTTTCCTCGCACCATCCCAGATCTTAATCGGGAGGTTGGTTGCTGGGTGCCACACGCGCGCGTGTGTGTGTGTACATGTGCACGAGCGTCCACTGGTGGAAAGATAACTCGTAACCAGTCGACCAGAAAAGAACAAAAACAACAGGCTGCATCAGATGATAAAATCTCAAAACTAAGCCAGAATCTGTTGGATGGATGAAAGAGCGGGGGACTGAAGAAGGCATGACACAGCATTTCACTTCTGCCAACACCTCCTCTGGTGTGAAGCACCAACACTTTGCCGAACAATCTTTTCACTGTGTGGAGCATAGAGCCCTTTAAGTGTGTGGACTTCCGTCACTTGCCGCTAACCCTTATACGGACCCGAGTTTTGAAGAGCACACATACTACATAGACAGATCTCATTAGTCTCTATAATGATGACTGAACTTTACTGGTACAGAGTGACTGCTTTCCAAAGCTGTTACAGTTTCAGAGTAAAACTACAACTTGGAAATAACCTTTATTTATGTCAGTTCAGACTAAAGCTTTTACACTCAGTTTATATCAGTGTATTCTTTGGAAATTCGTCAGTGAGTGAATGAACTCACTGACTCTGCTCTTACTTTTCCTGCACACTATGCCACTCCCCCGAGCCGTCCTCCTTCATATACTTTCTGTGTCTCATGCCTAATCAAACCTTCCTCCAGCTCTCTAACCCTCTGCCACACCCTCTCTCTCTCTGTCTCTCTGTCCAGTAGTTTTCCACTGCAGTGCATTGATTGGCTAGAGGCCAGACAGACTATCCAATTAGATAATGTTTTCTCCTGTTGTCCGCCTCTCAGAGAAACAAATACAATAGAGACTGAACAAAACGGTCCAGTTATACACCCTCAATGCAAACGCTGCTGAACTGGGCTCAAACTTTCTGTGTTGTCTGCAACTTTAGAAACTTTTCTTCTGCTCAACTTTCCTTTAGCATCATGCAAGCTTTTTATAGGCCCATCACGGAGGCCACATCACTTTGCTGTTGTACACAAGTCAGTTAAATGTCTGACACCATCACATCAGCTGTCAGGTGCAGGCGCACACAATGCTTACTTGTCCTACTCAGCAGGCATGATGTCCCGCTGACAAGCACAGACGAAGAAGAAGACAAATAGTGTTTTATAAATGTAGTGACTTACTAATGCAGTTCAACGCTGCTGTGTGCTGTGTACACACCGACCGTCATGAATTAGTAAAAGGTGTGCCATATCAAACTACCCAGGATTCAATAGGAGAGGTACATGTGACTGCTCTGCAGAGGTAATGCTGTACCACGCACACACTGCCCATAGCCCTGTGAGCTTGTGTCAGCAGACAGATGACAGACCCTGTCATTTGCCTCCTCTCCTTTCAGAACCTACAGTACAGTCGTACAGTTTTATGCTGCGTTTGTTAATTTCTCATATCCTGCTAGATAAAAAAAGCACCTGCGCTTGAATAACTGCAACATATATTTTTTTTTAAAAAAAGAAAGAAAAACTGCCTTGTTTGTAGATAGGGGCCTTTTATGTCGCAGTTGTGTATGTCCTTCCCTGCTGCAGGGTTTATTTCCTTAAATTGGTGATGGTTAGATGCTGAGTCACTCTCCTTCTTATTCCTTCTCACTTACACACATCCTGTACAAGATGGCAGGTCGAGCATAGCAGCTGCAGAGCATAAATGAGTAGGATACTCGTGCTCATCTCAGTCTAGACATAACCATCCTAACTTTAAGTGGAAAACTTGTGTTAATCTATAAAAAAAACCCTGTCATAACCAAAATGACTGTATGTAAATTAGTAACAAAATGACAAAACTGACTTTTAGCGGTAGTCATTAGTCACTAAATGCAGCATACACTTCACTAGTCTGTGGTGATTTTTAGGCCAGGCAGCCTGTGCTAAACTGTGACCAACATGAGTCACATGCTAATTTGATGAAAGGTACGTACAAGTATGTAGACCACGAGTACCTTGTGTGGGTTATATCTTCTCAGTAACACTGTTGTGTAGCCTTGTTAGGCTGGAATAACATGTCATGTGTGTTGCTAGTGTGCTCTAGATAATCTCATTGGCTCTTAGTTTTCTCCTTGCTCAGCAAAGAGGCATCATGTCACTGACATTTACATTTCAGACACCTAGAGCAGTATGAATGTCAAAGTAATTATGAGCTTCATGGTAATCAAAATCTGTGTCTCTTATGCAAGTAATCTCCCTGTCTCTAATAAAAATAAAATACTCCGAACAGGCATATCTTTGGCCAATACTAGCCTGTCATGATGTACAACTGTAGCATTTGGCCACTGCGAAAGTATTAAAGCAGCACTGCAAACTGTTATCCACTGACGCGTAGCAAATTGATGCTACTTTGTTTCCAAAATTATAATCTGAGGTCTGGCAACACATACAGCTTTGACCACAATACTTGGCAGCTCCCTGGCATCTGACCTTCAGTCATCCACGGCCTAAGAGCTACGAGATGTGCCTCTATATCCATGAATACAGTGAAAACATTGTCTAGTTGCAAAGGAGTATGAGAATAAAGATAAAGTAGCAGGTCAGCATCACTACAGCCGCTCTGGGCCTGCAATGACCTTCCTCAGCTGGAGTGATGACCTTCAACAGTGAGACATGGCTACATCTGCATGTACCACGCCTACATGAGATGACATAAAGTAGCTGCAGGAAAATAGTGATTGCCACAATTAATAACACAGTATTATACTGTATTATTACTATTATTAT
>NC_040023.1:23617173-23664771 GCF_000972845.2 Larimichthys crocea
AACTATGACTAGTTTGATTATGATAGCTCATTTATAACCAGGTTTACTATCAAGTAGGTTTTCACATATGAGGAATTTGCCTTGGTGTTATTTAAAGAAAAGAAAAAAAAAACAAGTACTAACACTATCAAGAAGCATAAGCACATATTATAAACATATCTACAATATGTTATTCACATGAAAAGAGCCGTGCAGTTTTAATCAGGCATGTGCGAAGTATTTACAGTATGCAGATTATTTAAATGTGTCGAGTTTGAAGTTCATTGAAGATGAAAAGAGGATTTAAGTCAGAAGTTAAATGAATTTAAACCGTGTCGTGTTGGCTTTAAAAAAAAAAAAAGACGCAGGCCTCTCGTCAACCCGCATCAACAGGTCTGTCGAGTCAAACTGCGGCAGAATCATGCGACAGCGCCCGGCCTGTGTCCTTCAGGGAGGCTCCGTGCACGTCTCATCTTTCCACATGATGATAATAAAGCCACGGTTGTTCATTAGTTACGTTTCCTGCATCACTGTGACCTCTGCTTGCCGTCATTGGCAGAGAGTCCAGTTCATCTCTGAGAAAATCTAATTGCGCAACGACGACAGACTTCATGAAGAGGAGCGGAGCGGGCACGTAGCTTCACCTCCGTCCGCGCATTCACTCTGCCCGTGTGCCGGGTTCATTACAGCTCGGTGCACGCAGGAACAACGACGCTTTTACACCTTTACAGCATCTATGAACACAGACTAATGTTAAGTACTCTGCTGTAATATATATATATATTTCTGTTTGGGTTACATAACATGGAGACTAATCCACTTCCGCAAAGATGCAGGAATGGGAGCTGCCAATGTCACGTTACCCGCGCAGTGAGACCATCTATCTCCAAATGAATGAATTAAACACGATGAGCGGACTGTGAATATATCCACAGCTTGTCTCTCTGCCATGTGAGAGCCTCTGGGTGTTTAGTATATTCTTATATATGTATATGTGTGTTAGGCTAAATGATGCAACGCATTACACAACGACCTGCCTCCCTCCACAGAGCAAGGCCATGGCCGCGCCTCCCTCCCATCCTCTGCCTGCTCTTCCTGTATCATAAAGCGTGCATCCTGCATCAAGAGGCAGCTTTCTTTAAACGCGCCAACTCTAAATGAGCATTAAGCTTGTTTTTATTTATTTTATTTAACACACTCTCATCCTCTCCGCCTGTCTCCACCTGCACTCGTGCCACGTTAAACGGAAACGTGACTCATTAAAGTAAAGCTGAATACAGGGTGGACAGAGCTTCCGCGAGTTATTTTAAGGACATTTAACAGGAAAATACACGATGAATTTAAGGAGGAGGATGTAAAAACGCCGTCCAAAGCCGCATTAAGTTATAACGAAGCCGGTGATGGAGATTAGCAAGAGATTACGCAACATTTAAACACGTGGTGAAGACTCTTTTCAACGTCCTTAAGTGAGTTAATTTATGCTAATGTGTGAGCTATCACCGTCATAAGAGCTCCTACACGGTGAGGGCTGAGTCGGTGAGTCGGTGTGGAGGCTTACCTCTCGGCTGATGCTGCTTGAGTCTGTGTGCGCAGTCCTCCGAGCCGCCTTCTGCTTTTATACCGGACACGTGACGTCAAAGTCGGCGTCACCGCAGCCGTGTGGGCCCGCTGCTGGGCTCCATGCAGAACGAGGGACTAGTCACGGGCTCTCCACGGCTGCCATAGTAACCACAGGGATGAAACACTGGCGTGTTTAATGTCTTATTCACACACTTAATTCATACAACAGGCCTGAGGGTTGTGTCGATTATGAAAAATACTATGTATCAGTGAGGAAGATAAACACAGACCGATGAGAGAGACAGGGAGACAAACGACATGCAGACGTAGAAGTGATGGGAATGATACAGCATTTCGTCCCGTGCAGCCAGTCACGTGTGTGTGATGAAACCGATAAATAATACATGACATAGACAGAGCTGGATTATAAGAATCAGAATAACTCATTAGTGATGTAGTTAGTAGGCTGATCACTCTGTATGTGACGATCTATACAGGCAAATGTTTTATAACCAGGCCTCCACTGCACAATGATCCGTAAAGGACTGCAGGCTGGATCGCCTATGGATGCACTGTGTGTGTGTTTGTACCTATGGATGGGATGTTATGTAAGAAGTCATGAAACTAACATGTCACGTTTCCCTGGAGGCAGGCTGCTCTGCTGCTAAACATGCTGGATTACTTGTATGGCTATGGTACGAAATAAAGCAGATTCATATAAAAATAAGAATGGATTTAAATTAGACCAACGTTTAGTGGCTCTACTCTTTTATTTTCTATCTTACTCCATTGCCTTCCTTTTTCTCCCCCCTCCTCTCCTCATGTCATAGCACGTGTCAGACTGGGTCTACGTGAGGGAGGATGCGTACAGTGTGAGATGGGAAATCCCTGCGGTGCAAGTAGGAAGAAACGCGCGGTGACTAACATCATTTTCACAGTGAACATGCGCTCTTGCATTTCATCATCACTGATAGGCGTTTGATTTCCGCATTGTAATGAAATATTAGAAGAGACGCTTCTATCTATCTATCTATCTATCTATCTATCTATCTATCTATCTATCTATCTATCTATCTATCTATTCAAAATACTTGCACAACACTACGCTACGTCTAGAACACATCTCTCATGTCCATTGCTTTCATGTTGTAACGTTTATATATATTTTATTTATGATATTTCATTTATGATATTTTAGCACCACCAAGTGGTCCACTCAGGACCACCAGGATCTTACTATTACTATGGCGTCATCTACTGGACAAATAACCATGCTGCACATCAGGATAACTGCAATCTTTGGGTTTATGTTGAATTAAAACCAATCTAAATAAGTCCTTAACGTTGCAATGCAACCCCTTGTGATTAGTCCTAACTCTTGGACACCACTGTTTCTGTTGACTGCCAGTATAGTTTGGACAATGAACTACGTGCAGCACACAGTAGGGTTAGGGATGATTTTCCGGAGGATGGTGTTTATGGTTAAAGTGGAACTCTCATTATGTTTGTGGTGCTCACTGCAGTGGAAACACTTTATTTTATCCGTGAAAAAATTATGGAAAGTGTTCAGATTGGCAAAGACAGAAAGTTGTTGCGAAAGCAGTTGAGCCAGTAAACCTATCATTAAGTTTGGTCTGACCTCGCAGTGGGTCTCACCACTACGACAAAGGCTTATTGTAATACTGAACAGCTCTGTACAAGGTGAGGGAGGTGAAAGGGTCATAGGTGCAACAATGATGCAGGGAAGTGTGGAAAGGCAGAAGCAGAGGAACAGTTAACTGACCAAACTTAGTAACCGGATTGATTAAAGTGAAGCAACTTCACAGGAAGTTGCAATTCTTTATTAAGTAACATTCTTTCTTTATTGCATATCACACTAGGCAGGCAGCCTGGCGTAAGTATAGTAGGAGGGACAATGTTTTTTTGACATTTAAAGGTCCACCTTCTCTTCATCTGTTTTTCCAAAATATTCCCAATTCCTGCTTGCCTTGTTTTAAAATGCCAACATGTGTTTAATAGGATGAAACAGAAGAGTGATTCCACTGGATGGTCTGTAATTCATGCAATTTCTTCTTTGTGCAACAGGGGGCGAATTCGCCTTTACAATAGTAGAGTTTTATTTAGTTGGTGTCAGTTAAATCTACTATGTTAATGAATGTTTCTACTATCTGAGAACACATATTTGAATAAATATATAATGAGTCAATGTCTAATGGTGGTACAAAACAATCAAGGTGTCAAGGTGATCAATGTATTACCACCTGTATTTCATATAGAACCTAAATGAAATATAAATCATTTATGAGTATCAGAAGGACACAGGTAATTCTTCTTATATATAGACCATGCTATGTGTGCACAGGGAATTACTGTAAACTAGTTTACTGTTTATTCATTCTTAAACTACAGTATCAATTATCAATTATTATTATTCAAGTTATTGTGAAATCACAGTCATTACACACTCATTATGTAGTGTAAAAAAAATCAGAGAAACCTATAATGTACTATGAGTCATTAGAATATTTTCCTGAAAACGATTCTTGATTAAATGTCAACCATTAAAGAGTGTGTCATCCAGTGCACCAGATTTAACTGGATCTACATTAATAGAATATCACAGAAATAGAATAATATTCATAACTATGTTTTATTTTTTAATTAGTGTATAATCACCTGAAAATAAGATACTGTGTCCACCATGTTGAACCTCATTGTTTTTGCAGGAAGATGCAGAACATGTTCTGGCTGTAGATTGGGGTGTTTTGTATTTCCGTGACCAATGTGGATTGAATAACAAGAGCCTGGAAATCTGCAACTATACCACTAGATGGCACTAAATCCTACACATAGCTCACAGGACTTGTACTTGTTGGTATTTGCACTTTGCCATTAGTCTCACCAAATATTCTAGTTGATCTCAACTGAGTTCAGCAATATATGTTTGTTTTTTTTCTCCTTGAGAACAGTGATATCTGTTAATAAAAGCACATTACTTGTTGTTGTTTTCCATTGGCAGTCCAGGAAGAGCTCAGGTTCAATGAAAATGTAAAGTTACTTTGTTTAGGCTATTGAAAAATCTGCAAATTACTGCCATAACCCTGCTTATTACCGTTTTATGTATTACAGCAGCAACCTTGATATCTGCATTGAGAGATGAACTTTGCTGTGGCCCAATCGTTCTACAAAATCTTAGCAGATATGTTCCCAGACAGTATTTGCTTAAAACCTTTTACTTTTAGTGTATTCTGTAACTTTGTTTGGCAGTCATAAAGTCAACTTTTCTTTATTATTTTTCATTATTTCTTTCCTCCACACGGAAACGGAAAGCACCTGTGTAACAGCACAAAGTATTTATTGATATTGAAACTTCCTTATATAAACTGTCAGCTGAAATGAGCCACTAGCCAAATGACAAATCTTTCATATACACCACCTACCACTACTTAACAGGAAATTTAGGTCTGAGCTGAGGTGTGTGGGGGTGTGTGCAGATGTGAACATATGAGAATTCAGGCTTTCCCTTATACACAACATTGGAAAAACAAACCATTTGTCATTATAATTCAAACTTTTAAAATAATTTCCACATGTTCTAGCCATGTCAAGGTTTTAATAGCGAGAGCAGTATACCTAATTTTCAAGTTTACATTACTCCATACACATATGATTATATCTCGTATAGTTTTTCTTCACATTCTCGACCCAGTGAAAGTGATTTAAGACAACTCTAATGCTGTGAGCTTGAACAGTTCAACACACTGAGCCCATGGTACCATTAAAACAACCTCCTGACCCCCTCAGGCAGAGAGCTGGCCCTCTCTGATAATATTTTCATAGTCTGTGAATTATAAGTGTTTAAAGGGGCACTAATCGCAGAGTTACACTCATGCCAAGAGCTGCTTAGCATCAGTAAACCACAAAGTCTGGATAGAGAGCCTAGAGGGCCAGGTTTTAGCCAAAGTTAAACATTCATTATAACAATTATTTTTTATGGCGTATATGCCTTTTAAGAAAAGTATACAGTGGAAAATAAAATAAAAGATGTGAAGGACAGAGGATGAAATACAGCAAAATCATCCTTAGTCAGATTTAAACCCTTGACACCACTTATACATAACGTGTGCCTGAGGCTGCAGCATTTCCAGAGTTTTACAAACTTTTTGGCAAAGTCAAAAAAGGTGGAAGGCCAATGTAGCCAAACACTTGAAGGTAAGGACCCTGGCTTCAATGGATGAATTAATCTGCTGGAAAATGTGATGATTCTCCCCTCCCCTGAACAGCTAACGTCAAGATTCTCTTCTCTTCTACAGTGTTTTTCTCCATTATGTGGAAGATTTTAAATGTCTAAGTTAAAGCAAATCAAACATGTCNTTACAAAGTTCCACCAAAAAAGGTGGAAGGCCAATGTAGCCAAACACTTGATGTGCTGATGTGATGATTCTCCCCTCCCCTGAACAGCTAACGTCAAGATTCTCTTCTCTTCTACAGTGTTTTTCTCCATTATGTGGAAGATTTTAAATGTCTAAGTTAAAGCAAATCAAACATGTCAATAAAGTGCAATACAATACACATCTTTCCTTTGCTTTGTCACATTCAATTAAAATGATACTGCCCTTTGTCTTTAATATAAGGAAATGTTTTCCATGGTGGCATGAATTTTCCAATTTTCCATTTTCCGTATTCAAATCACAATACAAACAGCAAGGTGAAGAACATTTCAGTGTTCAGCAGAGGGCAGCCTAGAACTGCAAAGCACTGTCATTAGTTTGAATGAAGAAGTGCAGGAGAGCGTTTTCTTTTTTCAGATGAAGACGCATCATTGATGCCAAAATGTGAAAATCAATCAATTGTCCAACTGCAGGTTTGGGAGTGGGAGCACAGGCGGAGTTTATGTGCGCTGACGCTGATGGTAACCATATTTCATGTTAAAACAGTTTCCTGTGGGGCTGCCCACAAATGTGAGGTGGGAAAGAGCATGTGAAAAGTTGACCTCAGGTTAAATTGTGAACCTCAGGTTGAATTATAATGCAAATATCAAAAAAATTAAAATGATATTGAGAGAAATTGTACTGTATATCTTTTAAAGGGCGGCTAAAGACAGACCTGTTTAGACAAGCGTTAACCTGTATGCACCAAGTCCTGGTCATCACCAGGTCATCTCATCATATCCATTATGTATTTCTATTGTGTTTTGATTTATGATGTCACATCGCAGGACATTTCACTGTTACTCAGGCTGTACCAAATGTTACAACCTGAGGTTTGAAAACCTGATTGAATGTGCTACAAAACCTACAAATTCCTTAAGCATTTGTTTGACTTAAATATGTCTTGATCTCAAAGTCAAGTAGATTAAAACAATTTTCAGTTGTCCACTTCTTACTGAAATGAATTTTCTAATTGGTTAATTGACATCAAATACTAAGATTATTTGTATAATATTCAATTATTTTGTTTGTGAAGCTTTCCAGTAGTGCTGTTGTTATGACACAGTGAGCTGAGAGACAGATCCATCATCTGTCCATCCACCTACATTCCTGCCTTCCTTCAAACCTACCTGTCTCTCTACTGTATATATCTCTTCTACTTCCTCTCCAGCCTCTCCCATGTTTTCTTTGGCCTGGCACTGAGGGACTGGAAGTGTCACCTCATCACAGCAGACTTTTGTTTCCCTTGGAGGCTGCAGTAGGATGTCTGTTAATCTGATCTGAAATCCTCAACCTGGATTTGGCAGCTTCCTACAAACACTGTTGGCTCTGAAACGACTCTATGAAGTCCTTCTTACAGCGTTGTCTATCTGAGAGATAGACTGCCTGTAATAACTCTACAATCAGCCTCAGTGGTGTGTGGGACTGCGCCAGTTTTTAACCTTTCCATACTTTGGCTGGGTTTTACTCTGGAGGAACTGAGGTATTGTGCAATAAACTGTTCTCAGATTCCACCAAGCTGCCACAGCGATGTATTTGATATTCTGGCAGTCTGATAAAAAACACACAAACGGGCAGTTTATCAGTTATATACAGTGGGCAAAGAGTGTTTATCCTTCAGAGGAATTAAGCTGAATGACAGGAGCTGGTTGGATACAGGTGTACAGCATAATAAATCATAGCAACAGCATTCTTCACTGTCAAAACCAAAATATGAATGTTTGAGCCAAAAAAACAGCTCTGTTCATTCAACTTTATTACAAAATCATTCTGCTAAAACAATGGAGCTGAAATATCTCCTTTTTCAATGCCAACATTTCATTTTTCATTTGTTATGTAAGAATGTTGTTGAAGAGATGAAGATAGTGAAACTGAAGTGACTCTGAAGACTGAAGTTTGAAAATGAAAACTTGTATTATGAAAATTTATGTCGGGGAGTGGAGTCAGAAAGAAGTGCGTTTAAGAGACCTCCGTATCCTGTTCCACATCTTTGCAACAGGCTAGCAGCACAAGGATACATCAGCCACTGCCAGTATAACAGCCAAATCTCTGAGTGAACTGTCAGTGGTCGAGTTACAGTGAGGTTAATAAATGTCGGGTTTTGACAAGGGCTTTGACCTAATTATGCCACCATCTGAGCTGTCGTCCTTTTGCCTCCCTCACTGGCAGACACACACACCTGGAAAACACTATCTCATTAGGAGGTTATATACTGTATATGAGTAGCACTTAGAATCTCAGTTTGACCCACGTGTCCAGTGTGGCTACTGAGCAGGCTTGTGTCCTAGAAGGTATAGTTTAAAGGTAACCTTGGTTTAATCTTAACAACCTGTTGTCCAGGCCATGCAGGTTGAATAAGCTGGTTTAAAGGATGACTAGTGGTTTTGTCTTACAGTTTTTTTCCATTTGCTTAAACACAATTTTGCAAACTAGGCTGGTTTTATCAAAACACTAACACAATTCACCAAACCACACACCCAAACTGCAAAACACCTCATATATCACACAAAATGAAGCACTGCAACCAAAATCAAACTATTGCACCAGATGGCACCCACTTCATTCGTATTCGTAGAGTTTTGTCTAACCAACTACACACTGTTGGGCATAATGAAAAGCACTCTCATCTTTAGTATGCTTTGCCATAATACTAACATAGTTCAAACTGTAGAGAATTATACAGATTGTTCACATGCACAGAAATATTTGCAGATACACACACGTGCTATTGAAATATTTATTTATTTTTCACCAAACACGTCAGTTTTACATTGGCATGAACTGAAATATGCTCACAAAACAGTGAGCTGAAAAATACAATTGCAGAGAAAATGTCAGAAAAATTAAAAAAATAAATAAATAAAGAGGAACGCAAAATAATTTGACAACACTGCTCTACCCCGACTCTCACTCTTCCTCCCCCTCTCATTCTCACCCTCCCTCTCTCAGCAATGTCTTCCAAAGATGCTCACCTATGGTCTTTTATTGCTTATTTCCTGATTGAAGTGTTAACAATTACATAACACCATGTTTGGCCAGGTGGCACATATAGTGGCCAATGAGCTCATGTAGTGTCATTTTATTTTATGGCGTGTTTTGAAAATGCAAACATGTGACTTTATGTCAGATTGTTGTGTCTTATGCAGAGAACCGTGTTCAGTACACTTAAAAAGAGCCACTTCGAATTGCAAAATGTGTGTAAAGCAGAAAATGTGTTTAAAGTTTTGGAGATTTGAGATGAGGTTTTGCTCCCTGCGTGTCAGTTTAAATATTTGTGCTATCCATGTCATTTCAGTGTGTTAGCAACTGGACTAAACTGTAATAAGACATAATGGTTATTTTAATACGTAACACATTTAATATTTGTATATATAGCTGTTGTGCTGGAGGTCACCACAATTAAGGCATTGAGAGTTGACATCCCACTGAGTTTCCTTGAACTTTCTGCAGTTCTTTGAAGTAGTATTGATTTTGGAGTCAGATCTGGGTTGCCAGATACTGCATAGTTTGAAGTAAATTACTAAACTGTATGTTGTATGAAGTTTGGTGCTATATATACTAACTGATCTTGATCTATTTGTCATGATAGGATTGCCATGGTCATATATTAGACCCAGTGATGGGAATAATGCTTTTTTCATTATTGAGGGTAGCTGTTTTTCATTAGACCAACTAGATCTCTAAGCCAAGCGGCAAAGATTTTTCTTGTTCCTCCTTCCTTGGTGAGGGCGGGGGCACAAGACAATCACATAAATGATGACGATTGGCTGAGGTTGAGTAAAAGTCCATGGTAAGCCAATCAGAGGTGAAGTTGGGGGGGTGTTGCTTACACAAATTGTCAGACACACAAACATTACAGGACATTCACGTGAGTCAACGAGAAACAGGAATGGCGAGAATAGTCCAAAAGTAGCTTCTTTAAATGGAAGTATAGTATAGTATATATCATAAATAATTGGACACGCACATGTATTTCAAGTTCCGTCAAAGAGGGGTGGAGGTGGGGTCCAAATTCTTTGACACATTTGAGCATTTAAAAAATTTAAAAACTTGAAACTAATGCAATAGTTACTTTCCAAAGTAACTAGTTACTTTTATAATTTCAGTAACTACTTTAGTTATTTTCCGGTAGAAGTAACTAGTAATTGTAGCAAGTTACTTTTTTAGAGTAACCTGCCCAACAGTTAACAGATTGGTGGGCATGAGAAAGGTTGGTGCCAGTGCTAATTTGCTTATGTTTTAGTTTTCTCTTTTGCTCTCTCCACCCCTGTATTTTTCTCAGTGTTCACACCAAACAGATCACTGCATGTTATGGTGTGCTGTTTTAACTGTGCCGTTCTACTTCTGTGGCTTCTACGTGATAGTGTTTAGGTGATAGCCGGTGTGCTTGTGTACGTTGTGTTGTTTCTGTATCCTTGTAGCACTCTGGTACGTCTAGTTTCTACAGAATCTGAGGGCAGATTAAGAAAAAGAAAAAACACACAAAAACATTAGCAAACTTTAGCTACTGGTACCAACATTTCTACACAAGCAAAGAGAATAAAAGGAATATAATATCTCTGGTTCTGCTCAATCGATTTTGATTTTTAAAATCTGTCCATCATGAGTTGGACAGTGATATAGGACTGCAATGTTAAGCCACTGGAGTACTCTCTTTTAATTTAGCTGTAGTGAATTAAAATGTTTATAACTTTTCATCGGCTGTTTATATAGAGACGAGTTTGATTCAAGCAGTAATGCATTTGTTTTGTTTCTTTCCATCTTTATCTTTTCTTTGTGCTGATCTCTTTGTATATCTCATATGAAGTAGATTTTTTTCATAATGTTAATGGCATCACTGCAAATATTTGACTATGGCATAAAAGACAATTTATCCATCACCACGGTATGCGTTTGTACAGGTAATGTGATGTGTCATAGTGCCTGTTGACCATGTAACTAGTTTTCTAGCTTGAAATGAGATGTGCATACACAAAGTTTATGTTTTGTGGTTTTGTTTCTCTTTTGTAAGTATGTTCAACCACTTGTTGCGGTTTGAATTCAGCACAAGAGCAAAGGTTCAGTCATCTAGTGGTTTGGGTGAATGTCGGAGTTAAGATTTAAAGAATGAAGCAAGTCAGTGGCATATTTGCAAACGTGTGTGTGTGTGTGTGTGTGTGTGTGTGTGTGTGTGTGTGTGTGTGTGTGTGAGAGAGAGAGAGAGAGAGAGAGAGAGAGAGAAATTTGATGAGTGTGTGTCTGTGTGTAAAACGTGGTATGGCAAGGTTAAGATGACATTCTTGAGAGTACAACGTGTCTCTTCTCTTGTGCTCACCTTCTGTCAAAAACATCAGATGGGTCTCTGGAGAGATGAGCAAACCTTCTTGGAGGAACAGAGAGCGAGGTAGAGAGAGGGAGTCAGAAAGAAACAAAAACCGAGAGAGATGAGCAAACTTTTACCAGAATAAATAATGACTCCGGCTCTGTTTAACAGTTAATTTTAGACTGAAAGCTACCAGTAGCTTACAAATCCACAGTAAGTGGAATCAGTTCAGCAGACATGCCTTTTTGCTTTAGTAGTGCAGACCAAAACTAACACATTACTAATAAAAGCAAATTCTTTAACAATGTTTCTGAACAGCTGTAAAATGTATTTCACGGTCTTAATCGGCTTCTTTCAACATTTCATAACAGTGATTACTACTTAAATCAGTGATAGGTGTTTTAATACAGGAACTAATGTTACACTAGTTAAACTAAAGTTTTTAATAATTACTGTTTTCTTGTTACTTAATAACAATATATGTTACATGTCATATGCAAAAAAGTTACAGTTTGGGCCTTTTAAGGTAGTGAATTCTTTTTTCTTTTTTTTGTCTCTGCTTCTTCAGACCTTCATACATCAAAAAGTCCTCTAGGTTAAAATTTTCTTAAGAAAAATACTCCATGCAATTTTATCCCTCATGCATTTTCTTTTCATTCTTAAAATATTGCATGAATAGCTCATATATAAAAACAAAAGAAACCACCACAGGAAGAGAAGTTCTTTATGGATATGTCCTAAAGAAAGCAGTCTGTACAGCCCAGCTTCTCCTGAAGAACTCTTGTTTGATTTCGAGAATTATTGTAGCCTAAAACAGTAAAAGATATATAGAAACTTAATATAAAATATTGTAAAACCAAATTATATGTTACAGACAAAAATATAGGCACATGTAATATATAGTCTTTGACAATAATGTAACTACCAACACCACATTCTTTAACGTACTAATTTCTTTCCCTTTGCCCTGCTGAGTGGTGGTATGTTCAAACAAGCTTTGACTGTATCTGACAGCGTTTAAGGATTCATGGCTGTTTAAAATTGATTAGTTTCTATCACTTTTAATCTGTTGCCTCTTTTAGTGATGAATCAATGACTTGCACACTGAAAAACACATTTAACTTTGAGTCTTTGAAGGACGGAACAGAGCTATTTTAATCTTCACCTTGGACATTTAAAATAAATTTATTTCTTCATATTTTCTAGAGACAGATCTATATCTTATTGTTTCATATTTCTTAATGGACTCAATATATGCTATTAATAATGAAGCACATACATACACACAATACACTATGAATGACTACGGTGTTTAAACAGTTGCTAAGTCAAGTTCTTCTCCAGAACCCAGCTTCAGTCTTCTCGTCTTTCCTTTCCTCACTCTCCTTCCTATTTATCTACTCTGTATTTTTGTCGTTTTGTCTCTCCTCTTCTTTCAATATTGCAATCTACCATAACACCTCCAGTTTTAACACTCTTGACTTTACTCATCATATCCTCCTCTCTCTTCTCCTCTCACCTTCATGCATCAACACCCAGTCCTGAATTTGACCTCTCCCCTTTGTTTCACTCCTCATCTGTCCCTCGCTCTCGTCGCTATCACATCTGCCAGTTAGTAAATCAGGAGCTGTATAGAGAAGCGATTGGCCACCCAAGAAACATAATCATATACGTTCTCTCTGTTTTCCAATTTTAAAAAAAATTCTCACTCTTATTTGTCTCTCTCCCTCTGTTCCAACTCATTCTTCTCTTTCACTTAATTCTGTTTATTTATTGTTACTGTCTCTCTTTCTCTTGGCCTGCTTGTCTCACACTTAATCTCTCAGTCTCTCTCAACGTTGGCTGTCCCTCTCTCGTTCTCTTTCTCTGTATGCTGATGTCATGTGTTTGCATTGGGCTGCTCTGCACACTTTGACATATATATGAGCCAAAACATATGATAATGTTTACCCAGACATATCCCTTAATTGGCTGTTATAATGTCCAAATACAATAATTCACACTTTTAAATTCCTGAGGAAAAAGGGATTAGTAACTGAGAGCGTGCAAGAGAGAGAGAGAGAGAGCTGGCTCTGAAGGCAGCTCTCTCTGCCCTTGAGGCAAAGCATTTTGAAGCAACACACACACACACACACATGCAAATTCACAATAATCTGCAGCCTGCTATGTGTTAACCTTAAATCACTGAAGCTCCTACAGAGCTACACAAAGAGCGATGGGCTCTGAATTCACACACAGACGGACACCTCCTCACTGCAGCTGCTGATCTATGTTCAACAAAGAAACTGATTTTCATGGGCAAATACAGTAGCGTATCATAATTTGTCATGGATCCCGGGGCCTTCTCTCCATCATATTTAGACACACACCTCCTCTGCTCGATCAAACACACCAAATCAATCTGCTTTGGTATGATGGAGGTTGACAAGGTTGTTGTGTCAGGCAGGAATCAGACCTTGACCACCAGGTTTAGATTTCTACCACTGAACCACCAAAGATAACAAACTTAAAAATGTGAATTTGTTCCACTAGCATGATTAAAATTGCTTGTTTAAATGACTAAGGACTGCAAAAACTCCCAGGGCCATTTTGTGGTTGAGGGGACAGTAATTAGTAGGCCCCACTTAGGACTCAAGTGTATACTCTGTACTTCTGACAGCTATGATACGTTTAAAATATATTGTTTGAAATTTAGTCACTCTTACTTTACTTTTGAAACCTCTAGCTTCAAATTGACATTAAATTCATATTCTTCCATATTTTATTTCGCTAATGTGACAAGTTTACGTAACACTTCAAATCCTCAGCGTACTGATAAATGTAATGAAATGAATGAAACTGATTCATGAACTCTGAGTTTCTCTCTCTCGATCTCTCTTCCAAACCAAATGTTGTCATCTTTATATCTGCACTCTATTAACAGTGTACTGTGAGAGGACAATGAAGTAACTGGTCATGAGTTAAGCTCAAACCCATGTTGTTGCCAACACATGGCCTCAGCCGGCTGAGCCACAGATCACCTTGTTAGTCTTGATTTCAGATTCTGACCCAAACCTGGAAGTTCCATCTGTGTGATTCACTCCAAGGTTGACTGAAGGATCAGGTTGCCCCTCTGGCTTCCTCATGTGTATTTGTGTACACATGTGTATTTTTTAGTGCTTGCATACTACATGTGTGCATATGGCTTTGTGTTTGTACATGTGTGATATCTAGAATATGTGTGTGCTTGCATGTGTGTGTGTGTGTCTGCTGAATGAGGGCCAGGTATGGGTTGAGGAGAAGGATTGATGGTCCTGGAGGGACCCGGCAGCTGGAACAGAGAGCACCAGACAGACGGACGGACGGATGGAGAGAAACAGGGGAATAAATCAGAGAAAGAGAGGAGAAAAAGAAGGTGGCCTGAAGTGTGGAGGACGGAGAGAAGGAGAGAGGACGGGAAAGGAAAGGAGAGATGAGGAGGAGGAGGAGGGGGATCATTAGAAAAAGAGATTTGTCCAGACAAACAAACTGCAAATTCTTCAGAAGTGATGTGATGCAAGATTTCAATAATAGCCCAGTAGGCTTCAATATGTGCCGTCATTCAGAAATGCCAGGAGACCATAGGAAATATCATATAATACTAATGTATCTGACCACAACCATTCTTGACTCTGTGCAGACACAGACAGACACACACACACACACAGACACGCACACACACCTCATATTCCTCTCTCCCTCTTCCCTTATTTTGCTCTCCACTTCTCTTTTCCTCTTTTTACCACATCCCTTACTTTCTCTCTCCTTTCCTTTCTGCTGGTAACCCTTTCAACGCACACACACACATACACACACATGTTATATCCCTCTCTCTCCTGACCACATCCCCTCCTCTCTCCTCTCCTCCCAACCTCAGGTCGTGTGGTAATGAGTGTGTGATGGAGCCTCGTGGCTACCAGACTGGCAGAGGTATTTTTAGCACTTCTGGTGGTTTCCATCACTAAATATGCTCCAACTTCATATTTCAAGATTGAAACTGACCTCAAAGGGAGAAATGGATAGTTTGTTGCAGTTACTTTAAGCTATTAGACATCACTGTTAAATGTAGTGGGAAGATTTGTGGATTGACGTAATTGTTGATAAATGAAAAAATAACAATATGGCTGAGGATTAAAAATAAAGGTCAAAAGGAATAAAGGCACTCAACCTGACATGGGGACAACTACAAAGTCAAAGTTACAATACTCCAGTGGTACTGTTGTGTACCTTGAGGAAAAATAATGAGTGGAAACAATCATCACATTCAATCAGTCAAAGCAAAGAATTTTCCTGAGTGTGGCAACAGTTTTTATTTTAAACAGATGCAATACATCGCAGCAGTAACTGTAGTTCAATTGAATGTGGCATAAGCATTTTACCTGTCCATACGTGCAATCATGACATGATATATGTAGAGGTGGCAAACAATTACCTGACGCTGGATACAATCAGGAGATACACCTTTTAATTAGACGTGACAAGAAGTAATAGAAAAAGCATAATAGTGAGCAGCCTGGTATAGGGTTGGCACAGTTATATGGAAGCATCATCATAACAAACCAACAGAGCTCCAGAGGTCCTCCAGAAGATCCTTTTGCACAATTTTCCAACATGACAGAATTGTATGAAAAATAATAACAGCAGTAATCAAAAGTATAACATCTTCAAAGGAACACCTCTGATGTAGGCCCTCAAAAATATGAGAGAGACTTAAAAACCAGGACCAGCTTTGAATCAAAAGCTTTTCCTGACGTAATGCTGCACAGGTATTGTGTTGCGTGTGGTTGTATTGCATTGGCAAGACACAAGAGCCATGACAAACTGTGCTCCAAAGCAACAAAAAAAAAATCTCAGCACTTTCTCTGAAATGACGGCTGACCTAACTGTACAGTTTGGGCATGCTCACGCGTGCCGTTTTTGTTGTAGAAGAAATGCTGCCTCAGCCACATTTTGTGCTGATAAAAAAGCCTGTCATGCATTGCTCACTTTGTTTCCATAACGACCAGTCGGCTGCAGTTGCCACTAAGCAGTATATTTAACTCTCAAACACAGAAACTCCCTTAACACAGCCAATTTGTTTCCCATAAGGGTCCCACTACAAACTTTCCTCCACCAATTTTTTCCATTTTCGGCTTGTTGTTGTCTTTAACTGTTAGCAGACAGTATTGTGAAACCTCAGCGATAATCCTGCTGATAAGACTGAAGGTTAAACGGTGAAAACTACTCAATCGTAGCTTTTTCTTGTTAAAAAAGAGTAATAGTCAAAGTTAAAGTTGGGCAACAATTTGATTTATCTTGTTAAAAATGCTAATTAAGAGACTCTGATGATTGATTGCCACCCGTAATTGTGTGTGAAATGTGGCCATTTAACTAACTTCTTAATCTGCACACAAACAGAAGTTTAAAAAGGTTCAGCTCTATTTCTAACCCTGGCTGAGTGCAGTGACCTCCTCGGTGGTGGTCACCATGAGGTTGCCAGGCACATACTTTACTTAAAGTGCTGTACATTTAGATAAACTGTTGTTTTTTTCAAACACAATTCCCTCCTTGACATTGTGAGACTACAATTTCTGTGGGTTTCAAAAAGGGTTTTTGAGTGGATTTTACAAACCTAAAATGCATAAAGCATTAGTTTTTGAACTACTGTTAGGTAGCTTTTTGTCCCTGTTTCCAGTGTTTATACTAAGCAAGGCTAATGACCTGCCAGCTGAGGCTCCAAATTTGATAGACATGATAGTACTGATCTTTACATCTTCACTTCCTAAAAAAAGTCAAAAGTTTGTTAGTTACATTTAATGTTTCTCAAGACAACATACTAAGGGATTACTTGTATGAGTGTCAGTCAAATCTGTTTGAATAATACAAAAAAGTGAAATGATTTGTGTTTTAATTCCTGGAAGTTAAACGAAAGAGAAATCATAAGAAGCCAAGAATCTACTTTACTCCCTTATTCTGATTTATCCTTATGGTAGATTTTCTGACACCAGATTAAGCGTAGATTTATGTAGGAATATTTTACAAGATATATTAAAGATCTCTAACCAATTTAATTATTTGTCATGAGGAGAAACAGAACATTCTGTTACATACGGCATCACATTTATTCTGATCATAATATCATTTGTTCTTCAAGCAAGAAGGAAGGGACTTCTGAATTGATTGATGGCTCACAGCGGAACTGAGATCTTATTCTTTCTTTCATTTGAAAGCTTCCACATTTCTACTGTAGTGCTCCATCTCCTCCATCTTTATTTCTGTTGGCAGGCTCATCTCATTCTCCCTGAACATCTTTCCTCTTTCACAAGGAGCCTCATTGTCCGTAGAGGAGAAGGTTGGTTTATGGTCCATTCAGAGAGAAGTGGCAGAAGCACATTCCATAACTTATTGTGACCCGAAAGCCCATCCATCCACATCTACGAGCGTATGTTTGCACTTTTTAACTGCTTGGGTCAATTCCCTTTAAATCTAGTCGGTACAAGTGTAAACAGAAGCTGCTCTTCCTGTTCTGTTTTTACTGTTTGTCTCATGTTTCCAAACATAATCATATTCTTGTAATAACAACATCACATTTGCAACAGTGGCATTGTGCCAGAGCCATAAACTGAAGGGGAAAAAAACAATTGACAAAACAAGAAGAAAGTAAATATTCTGATCACGGATTCATCACTGACTCTTTACTGGAAGCATCTTCCATTCATTATGTCTGTGTGGTTCTGGCTTTGCTTTCTGTTCATAAGACTTCCCTTCCGTTTCCCCTCCTGACTTGTCACTTGAGTCTGTGCAGGAGTCTGTAGTTTTTCTGAGTCATAGGCCTTCTGGGAAATAGAGTTTTGAAGGCTCTAATCCTTTTCACTTAAACCACAACTTTATTTTGGATGTTACTGTGTGTGTTTGTGCAGTGCCTACAAGATAATGTTTCATGTCCCATGATGATAAAAATAGAAAAATAATAAAGCCATGTGAAATAAATGAAATCATATGTCAAGCAATATGCACACGGTATGTTGCTAGCTTCTGGCTAAACTCATCCATCCTGTGTGAGGTTGATGTTGACACAGTGCTGAAATATACAGGAGCAACATTAGTCAGAACCAGACGACCCTGCACACTTTTAGAAACAGTGGTTCTTACGAGATGGAGATCCAGTTGAACGTTACACTCACGTCCCAGATTAGGCCATTCAACGATTCAAACAGACCAGATGTGATGCTTATTGAGCTGGAGAATCACAAGGATTAACAATGGGGACACTATCTTCCTGTAAATGCAGAACTAGTAACAACAAGTCATATTTCTTTGATCAATGTGATTTCTTTTCACCCCTCACCCCTCTTCAAATAAGGAATCATGAGCACAATGTCAGCCTAAATTAAAAGTTAGGTTGCATCACTAGTATGTAATGTGCCAGCCATCGGTTCCGTAAATCAAACAATATGCATGCTCATATTTTGCTACCAATGTAAGTCTTTAGGGTTGTCCTTACTTCTTATTTTTTCAGCCAGAGTTGTTCTCTATGGGGAGGCCCAGTGTGCTCTGACCTCCGCCCTGACCACAAAACCCTGCAGTAACTGCCTGGGTAAACTGCTTGTGGAAGTGGCTACAAATCCATGGCACCCAAATTCAACAGGGCGTATCCTGCACTTTCAGCTCACTGCTGTTAGTTTGGTATAGCTTCCCTCTCACATATAATATGGATCATCTAGTACATCTTCCCAGAGCAATGGGAGCTTTGCACAGACTGGACAGGAACAACTGGCTACTGTTTTTTTTCAGTGTAGGATTATTAATTGCTGATTGTCTTGGATTTCACAGTCCCTGATCTCATGTGTATTTGACTTGATGATCCCCTGATCCCCTGGCTTTTTAAACTGTGGGTTATCTTGAGTTATTAGTTCAAACTTCATTCCTTGTTTATCTTGTATGGATCAGCAACTTGGCTCTCTTTGTCAGTCTCGGACAATTTCTCCTTTTGTTGATGATGCAGAAACTTCTTTGAGATTTTAAATAAAGACTTTGCTGTCATTATTTCTGATGATGACTGATAATACTGATACGTTTGAACTGAAACAATTATAATGTCAACTACTTTACTAACACAGGCGAACATCAAGCAAGTGCAACAACATAATACAGAACAACCAACTAATATTACTTTCTTTCAGACTTTTACTTCACAAAGCTCTTGACAACTACTAAAAGTCAGTCCCAGATATACTCTTGTCCAGCGGCCTCTTGATCAGCCATTATGTCCTTTTCTGGCTTAGCTTCTTAGCTTAGCTTTAGTCCTCTTTGGTCTCACATTGGGTCATTATGTCCATATAGAGTGTTGAGCCCAGTTGCATTGCCTGCTTGCCCAGCTCCGGTTCTGGCACGACACCGGCTCCACTCCCCATTAGCATTCCCATATGCCCCAGGGTTAAATACCTCTTCTACAGGTCCAAAACACCTGTGGTCTAAACATTAGCCAACATTAGGAATATTAGCCTACAGCAGCCCTAGTTCAATTTCATTACTTACAGTTTACTTTACTTACTACTACTTGTAGGTGTAGCAGCCAGAGGAGATCAGAGGGAGAGCAGAAAATATTTTCTCCATAAATTATGATCCAGTTTCACCAAAATCAGTGAAATAGTCGTTCGGGTGTGACTTAGTGCTATAAAGCATTATGTGCTTCTCACTGGTCATGGTAACCAGAGAACAAAGTTACATAGCACAAGAACAGACATACAGGGTACAGAGTGGGAATGACAAAGCATCAGATGATTTAAAATCAAGATAAAATGCAATAAAATAAAGTTATTTTATTGTAGAGAAGTTACACAATGGGGCTATATATTTACCTTGTCATCTTTTATATTACCCTTTTGATGCCAGAATAAAAATATATCTATGTAGACATAGAGCCATTTCGAGCCCTTCACTTGTGCATGAGTCTTTGAACTTTGTAACATTTATTTTTTGCCAGTCACTTCAATACTTTAAATTAATGTTAAATTTTCACGAAGAAGCAGTAAAAATGTTGTAGAGGAAGAGACATAGGCTGCTCTACTTGGAAATTACAAATCCTGTTGGTATTTTGGACAATCACAACCTGGCTATAACCTTGTAAAATATTGTTTTTTGTACGGGATTCTCAGGACATTTGGTGATGTAGTGATGAACTGGAGCGCAACATCACTCACAGCTGTAACGTATTCCCACAAATTATCCTTTAAATCACCAACTCTGAAATCAGATACTGTACTAACCTGAACCCATTCTTACCCATTGGCACAGTATCGAGCCAAAACAAATCCCCTCAGTTTGTGTCCAGGGCAAATTTATTTCATACACAAGCACACAGGAATCTGGACTGGCTTAAGAGCAAATGCATGAAAGCCAGGTAACCTCTCCACAAAGCTAGACTTTCAAGTCCCCAAGCGAAAGGCAACAACAACTGGTCCGCAACCAGGCTTTAAATTATCTGTCCTGTAAAATGACCAATACAGCAGAGTGAGTAACACTCAAAATTCCTCAGTCACTCAGAATGTGCAGACTGTCCTGTATGTTAAATTTCCAACCACACGTCTGTGACTGATGCCCCTTTTTCCATCTGAGTCACTGCCAGTGTACGATCCTGCTCATATTATAAAAAACCGAGATGCCCATAGTAATTCAGTTCTATACTTAAAAATGGGAGATTTTGATTTGCTACCCAGGCCACAAGCTTTCTGCACAAATAAACTCTGAGAGGAACTGGGACACAAACCTCATGCTTTTAAGCTATACAATATGGTGCAGATCTTCAGGAGATTTCACTCACAATGGGCTTGTTTATACACCTAATTTTAGGCTTACATCCTCTAGTATAATAAATATGCTTTTATTCAGGATGATAAGTCTTATGTTTTGTCTAAAAAGTTAATTAAAATCCATCACAAACAAAAGGAAACAAGTACATGATGTCATGTACGTGTCTGCTTACTGCAGTGGGTAAAAGGTAAAAGGTAGTGTAACGTTGAAACCCTATGGGACTTTAGCAAATCTCTTATAAGTAACTTCTAGTTGAAATGAAGTAGAGTGTACATGCTATAGCAGCAACTACTTTTCTGTCTTTCGGGAAATCAAGCATGAAAAAGAAAAAAAAGAAGACTTAAAAAAAAAAAGACTAGCCCCTAGATTCCACCCGACACGTCACTCTGATGTTGCGGATGCTGTTTTGATCGATTCTACACGCAGCTTCATATCCCACCAGGAGAATTTCGGAAGCTGAAGCCCGCCAGATTCTGTTAACTTGCTCTGATTTGGTCATTTCCCCCTGGTTTATGTGCTTCTACCATGGGTAAGTAGACTATGTAGTAAAATAGTTTCCCTTCTGTTTGTGTTTTTTATGATCTGGAGTCTGCACAGGGTGCTTTATTTTGAAAATTGACCCGATTCTCTTTGCTGTTTCTGTGTCTGACATGAGCTCAATGTATTCTGCGCTGATTGACGTGGCTGGTCATGGCATCCATCAAAAAAAGTACAGCTGCATATTCTTTGCAGAGCAAAGCTGTGAGGTGCTTCAGAAGCGAATACGCTGGTGGAATCACAAGCATTGTCTGCAATCAGCCCCACCGGCTATGGCACAGCAGGAACACATTGAAGCCCTGCCCAGTGGAATTTGTAGGTTAGAGTTTACCACCACAATAACAACTCAGTGGTGTTTGGAGATAAACACTACTGTCAACATGCTAACACCCTCAGATTGATAATGCTTGAAGATACCTAAACCTTTTGGCTTTATTGCTTCTACATGTAAGGTACCCTATTACAAATACCTCCGACACGTTGTCCATACAGCATATTGTGAAAATAGCTAACGACCAACTGCTGGAAGTTTCAAAAAACAAAATGACTTGTAGCTGTGTATTCTGGAGTAAAACCTGTTGCACAGAATCAATCATCCAACAGGGCACTGACCCCAAACACACAGCCAAAGCAGAGGCAGAGTCCAAACCTCAGCTGAACTGAGAATGTAGAGGAGGCCTTGACAATTTCATTTCGCTCATTTTTCCCATTCAGTGAGATGGAGTTGGAGCAATTTAGTGAACTAAGAAAAGATTGGGCATAAATTGCTGTGTCCAGATGTGCAAAACTGAGATTATTCAGCATAGGCTCACAGCTGTAATTGCTACCAAAGGGCCCTACCAATTTTCTCATCATATTCAAAATATTTTGTCTGAAGTGTTTATGCTACTGCTTTACTCTGCATCACATCGTCCAACAGCAAATAGCAAGCCTTCTGCTGTCAGGGAACAACTATGTACTTCCTGTTCACCAAATGCAAGCGTTAAAGCTGCTTTGATCAATATTTTTATATGGATAAATGACTATGTGCACTGTCAAAGGGATAAAGAGGTAAACCAACGTCCACTCTGCGGTTTCCATCAGCTCTTTTAAACCTTTTAGCTCGTTATTTAGCTCGTTGTTTTGGTTTTTCAGATCACAAATCCACTCAATATAATTTTCAACAGGAAGACAACCGTTTTCAACGCTAACTGACCAACCACAGTCACACAAAGCCACAGTCACATCAAGTTTGCAAGTAGCATGTGAGCTTTTCTTGGTGGAGACCAAAACAAAACTAAAAGGAGAGTGAATATTGGACATTTATTCAGATGTGTGCCTAAGGATGGAGTAAAATGTATGACGAATGTATGCAAAACTGAATGATTTTAGGATATGTAATAACTCTTTGTTGACATACAGTAAAGTATACGACTTCCATTTTAACTGCACCAAACAGTAGCTTCTGAGCAAAGAGTACTACCTACCTTTTATTGTCTCCCAGAGGAATTCTCTCCCCAGTGATGCAACAATAAACAGTGACTTGCCTTGACATTTCTGATTTTGTCTTGTCCCTTTTTTATTGGCTCCAGACCACTACCAGTCAAAGGATATATACTTAACAAATCTGTGCAGTCAGGGTTGCATTTGTAGCCAAACGTTGACAGTGGTGAGGAGTGGGATTCATATGGAACATATTGTCGTTGTTATGAGCGGTGGATTCTGTCCAGCTGCCCACGGAGCAAGAAATGTACAGGATCATATGGTCAAAAACCACAGCGTTGTTACTCTCCACAGCCCCGTCTCCTTCTCTCTTTTACTCACACACTCACACACAAACACACACACACACAGCACACGAGACAAATCTTGCACATAAACAAATGGATGCACACAAGGACACCCGGCAGGCGCACACACAAATCACCCACACTCGCTCACATGCATGCACAATTAATGCTGATATAAATCAACTGCCCAATTTTTTGTTGGAGCGCAGAACAATTTTTTCCGAAATTCCACAAAATGATCTGCTGTAATTTATGGTGTGTTTTCCACCGAGGGGAGTGATACCGGGTTCTGGGCTGTAAACGTTGCTCTGCCATGTTTATTTTCATTTCATTTTGTTCTGCCTCTACTAACACTTTACCTTGGTGATTTAAGGAGGCTGAGAGTGGTTTTGGAATACAACCAGCTGGCAGAGTGTGTGTGTGCGTGTGTGTCTCCATGTGTATGTCCTCCAAAATATGAAGCTACTGAATCCTCTTCTGTTTTACTTCTTTACTCTGTTCTGCAGTATAGTTGCAATAAGGTAGGGTGGACCAGCTTCACCTGTTGTACACCTGTCAATAACTGAATGGTTCATTACAATTATACAACATATTTTGCAGCTCTTAAGGGGTCACTATTAGACCATTTCTGTTTTTAATGTTGCTGTTGTCTTCTGTCCTCTCTCATAACAGAGGTTATCCCATAAAACTTTCCCTATCGAGCAGGTCTAGACTCTACTCTTTATAATATTATTTACAGAGGCCTAACAATTCCCACCATGAGCAAGCACAAAAAATTCCTTTTGTACCAGAAGCCTTGACCAGCTAATCGTGGATGACCATTTGCCACAATTGGTTGAATTGTTTCAACAGAAATTGCTAGAAACCGTCTGTAAACTGTGCAGTATTGTAGATGTTATCAGGTATGGCTGTGCAAATGCCACTATTTAATTTTCCCTCTATATGTCTGCATCTCTACCTTACTATCCTAAATTACAATTGCAATTAAAATAAGTGTAAAAGTTATAACAACAATAATAATGATTTTTATTCCATGGCACTGTTCAGTTCACAAACATATAGTTTCATCTTTTAAAATGGATCACTAATTTTACCAGCTGGGCACTGTAGTTTTTACCAAAACAGGAAAAAATTGTGTTTTTGTTAGGGACTATTTTTAGTGGCGGATTAATACACATTTGGTGATCTAATGGTTAAACACAGCAGCGGGATGGTGAATACAAAATAAATAAATAAACTTCATCATCATGAAGGAACATGTCATCCAGTGCGGCAGTGTGGCTTATTGATGTGTTGGCTGGTTGAGACAGTATTTATAGTCTAGGTCAACTTGTTGTTGGTGGGTTTTTTTTTCATGCTATTTGTTGCCAACAAAATGTAGATTATTAGATTTATAAGTTAATTAAAAGGACAAAGTTATGTAGGGAACATATTATTAATAGCTGAAAAGTTCAGTTTAATACCTTATGATATATGACAGATGAACAGAAGACATAGCTACTGACGGACTTGCATTCTACTCACAGCCAAAACCCACAATTTGAAGGACTTTCTCTTGGTTCAGCAGGTAAAAGAAAGACTCCATTAATCTCACACATACTGTACGTTGCCAGCTGCCACTCAGTCAGTCAGTAATTGTCGCTCATCAGTCAGCCAGTCCATCCCTCATTCTGTCAGCCATGTTAGCCAGCTTGTCAGCACCCAACTAGCCCATCAGCTAGTCAGTTAACCAAACAGCCGGGAGAAAAAAAGAAAAACAGCCAACCAGCCAGTCAGTCAAATCAGATCTCATCATGCCGGTTAAGACTAGTTTTCCTCAAGGAAATCTGATTAAGCACGAATTTGAAAGCGAGAGAAACAGGAGGCTGCATGGAGCATGTCTGGGGCATACATGCACGCATATGTGTGTGTAAGTGAATGGAGGGAGATATGTATCTGTGTGTGACTGTGTGTGTGTGTGTGTGTGTGTGTGTGTGTGTGTGTGTGTGTGTGTAGGCAGATCCNAATGGAGGGAGATATGTATCTGTGTGTGTGTGTGTGTAGGCAGATCCCGGAGTTATTTTCTGTAATACCCCCAGTTTCATTTCAGGTTTGGTTTGGGTCCAGGTGGTTGGCTTTAATGTAGTCCAGATGGGAGACGCAGAGCAAAGAGTGGCCAGATTTTTCCAGAGTTTCGGTCGAACCAGGGCTTTGCTAATAAAAGCAGAGGAGATTTTCACAGTTCCGCAGACAAAACCTCGCATTCTAATTCTCGAGGGGGAACGGAGAGCGAGCGAGACCGCAATGTTATACTTTGTTTTTATTAAAGGGGGTGATTGACAGCTTGGAGGGAATTTTCCAGCATTAAACCAGGGGTCTTATTGGAGAGGACAGAGCAGAGAGCACAGGGACCTGGCGAAGCAAAGCAACGCTCTGGCAAGCTGCTACTGACTGAAGGCTTGGCTTCTCTTCTTCTTCTTCTTTCTTACCATCGACTTCTCCTCTCTAGTCTATCTATAACTGAGGAGAAGATTGCTGGAGTCTGTACCTGCTCCTCCTCCTCCTCACCCCACCCTGCTCTCCACTCCATGGCTAGTTCACTCATTGATGTCTTCTGTTTTCTTGTTTTAGTTATTTCATCTTTTTCAGTTTTCCTCTTTTCTTTTTGATTTCTTGTCCTTTGCCTAATAACTGTGTCTAGGATGTTTTCACTGTGGGGAGGGTAGCACATGTTCATTTTTGGATCTGTACAAGCCTGCTTAGAGGCTAATAAAAACTAAAGTGCCTCCCGATTCACAGAGCCTGTAAAAGGATGAAACACTTGCAGCCCTGTGTGCGCGCGTACCTTCATACATGCACCTTAGGGCGTATCTCAACCTCCATCTATCTCAATATCCATCTATCACCAGCCCAGATCACGTAAAAAAAATTGGCATCGGTCACCCAGTGTTTCGCATAGTTGACAACTTAATGCAGGAATGGAGGAAGAGCTTAACATCACCTGCAGTTACCAGATATTCTGTTTTCTTTTGGTTGCTAATATTTCATATGTCTCCATTGATTGTCAGCTGGCGGTCACTGAGCCTGCACTTGGTTAAGGTCTGGCTCTGTTTTCCATTCCTGACAGCACAGAGCTGTTATGTCAAATGTAAATCTCTTTAGCACTGTATAATATTCCACATACGTAAAATATTAATTCATTTTTCTTCAAATATGCTTTCCACTTTACAGTAGTTCAGTTTGGAAAATTGTGTTTTTAAACTTCTGAGTGTGTAAATACATTTTAATTATAGTTTTTGTAACTGCTCAAATATTTAGCTGTACGTGTGCTGGGTCTGGCTCTGGTTTGGCTTAGGATCAAAATTGGTGCCCTTTGGTCTTCCCTTGCAAATGAACACATGGGACATGTCCAGGTTGCACATGTGTAACTATGGCAACAGCATAGCAGCCAGTGTCAACATCACTGCTCTGAAAATTAACAGTTATGCAATTAATCATAATTTGATTAGTGCTTATTTTTCTTACATTTCCTGTTTCTTCAGGGTTTTCCTGCCAGTATGTTCATGTTAACATCATCTTTCTCTGACTTTATGCTTTGGCTGTATTTGCTCAAATCTGACTGTGTTTCCAAAAATGCATTTAAGTAATTGTTGTCCTGACATCAAATTTATAGACATACAGCGGCTTAAGCATTTAGTGATTGAAAGTTATACTGACCCTCTTACGGCTGTTGGTTGCCCTTCATGTAGCACTTCACAACATTAAGAGTCGACAGCCACGCTAGCAGCTCTGTGAGGCTGTACTCGGGGCCAGCTAAACACTACTGTCAGCATGTTAACGTGCACAATAACAGCGATAACGTGCTGATTTTTGCAGGTATAATACTTACTACGTTCACCATACCTGAGATACCTCCACCTCAGTCTCCACCTGTAGGTTATGAATCTACGTTCCTCTAGGGGAGAATTAGGACCTATTGTTCTAAGGTTGGTGTTTACTTGTGAGGATTGACAGTCACCAAATATCAACACTGCTCATACTTCATATAATTCACATATCTATTTATTCCATGTTAACTGACTGACTGTGTCACAGTATTTTCTTCTTTTGTTCTAAAAGGTTCTGATGCTGAAATGATACATTGATTAACAGATTACTTAATCTGTGGAAATTTAAACCAATTAATTGATTGATCGATAGTTGTTTCTTTTCTTTTTTTTAGGGTTTGGCAAAAATGCCCAAAAATAAGAATATATTCTGTTTTTATTATTTTTCAATCAAAGTAAATGGACTATTTGAGTTAGAATATGCCAACTTGAGCTTTTTATAGACGAAATGATAAATCTGTTCATTTAAAAATTAGCAGCCGATTACATTATGATTTAAAAAAAAAAACATTACTTACAGCCATTATAGGTTTAATTAATAACTGGTTTATAAAATGAACCGTTTTTAAAAACAGGGCATCAGTTGTCCTTTAAATCTTTGTCGCTCGGGTCTCTTGGTCATTTTCTCTTTGCTCATAAGGGTATTTTTTCCAGACAGACATTAATACTGAGTCTAGACAGTCGCTGTGAGCTACCAGTGAGAATTCAACTTTAAAAAGGGGAAAACCAGAGGAATAACAATGGAGGAGCACAATGGGGAAACAATCATTGGCTCTAGTCAAGAACATCAGCTTTCATTACCTGGCCAGATCACCCTCAACCACAAACTTGAGTGTAGGAAGAGATTCCTGTCAAGTGGAGCTGAAGATAAACTACTGGTCTTCTTATATGCAGGATGTGCCAGGAGACAAAAAAATTATGCAAGGATTATAACATTTCAGATGATGAGAAATTCTGGTGTTTTGCTAAGCCACAAAGGTGTTTCTCCTCAGCTTCAAGTGCTTTCCAGTCAAGGGTTTCTGTGATTGTGTTGGATCAGGTGACTGAATGTAATTGATGATCACAAGCATGATGAGCTCTTGGTGATCTTACAGGAATAAACACCCACATGGATACACAACTGGATCCTGCAGTGTTACTATTTTGTCTCACACACATGCACACAGTCATATACAATCATAGAGGCTTCCATGGTGGTATGCTCATGAGCAGGAAATGTCTTTTTAACAACCAATTAAAGGTGAGCCAGGCTGCTAGCTTACAAGAGGAATGTTTACACAGAGGGAAGAGGGGGAGAAAGATTCATCGTGGGGGAGAGAAGGGAGAGATAGAAAGAAAGAAAGAAAGTAAGAAAGAGGAGGTCGGAAGAAAGCTGGAGAGCTGAACGAGGTAGAGTCCAGGATTTGGCACTTTCA
Source organism: Larimichthys crocea (assembly GCF_000972845.2). Lineage (NCBI taxonomy): Eukaryota > Metazoa > Chordata > Actinopteri > Sciaenidae > Larimichthys > Larimichthys crocea. The sequence goes on from NC_040023.1 coordinate 23,645,842, forward strand.
CAGGTGTGCACAACAGGGGGTTGTGAAGGAAGACGTTTGTGTACATATGTATGTATGTGTGTGTGTGTGTGTGTGTGTGTGTGTCAGAGTGTGTGCATGAGTGTGTGGAGCTGCCAAACTGGCCACCTGTCTTTCCCTCGTTGTAGTTTTAGTGTTTCCTTTCATCCGGCCCTCAGCAGCACAGCTCCCACTTGGAGCAGTTAGCCTCCTGCCGTGTGTGTGTGTGTCTATGTATGTGTGTGTGTGTGTTTGTGTAGCTCAGTTCCCAGTTGGGTTAGAAAGACTAATGTTCCTAAAGGTGCATTTCGCTCTTTCCTCCACGTTTTTATATCTTTGTTCTTTATGTTTTATTGAGACAGTTCGAGTGGAGGCAGGAAGTTGGCCAACAGGCCTACAGAGCAGGAGAGGACACCAGAGGAAACTTCTGCTCCAATGTCAACAGGAGGTCATGCTTCAGGAAAAGCACTGCTACCTATCCATCTTTAATTAATAGACCTTATTCAGCTGGGTAACATCTAAGCGCAAAAACATGGATGAGTTGGAAAAAAAACAGGAAGTGCTCCTGTCTCCTCCACTGATTCTGATGTTATGACAGTTGAAAAATTAAGAAATAACTCCTTTATGCTTTGGAGAGTAAGTCTAAGAGCTGGTCCAGACTTATTTGTAAAAACTGTGGTGGTTACTAAAAACAAACTTGATCTGAGAATTTAAAGCTTCACATTTGATTTCCTTCTGTCCAGCTACTGAATTTATATTGGAGGATGTATCCCATGAAGCCAAGCAGGCCAGGGGTAAACATGTTCCACAGTTAAAGCTGCACAAACAAAGCTGTATTTTTTATATAAACTATATCTCAAAAGACTATGTAATGTAAAAGTCGTCGCTGGTAGTGAGGAACCCACATGGAGAACTCTGCAGTTCACCTCATTGTTTTGGTTTTATGGTTTGCTGTTGATTCCTCTCCACTCTTGTAACATAAGTTTAAGCCATAGTAGATATTATCACTAAAAAACGTTGTGAAAAGGTTACCACTGCACACAACATGCTCAGCACCAAACAGCAGACGGACACAGTTGGCGACTAGCTGGTGAACAAAGTGGAGCTTTGCAAACTGATGAGCCAGATATGAAGTTGGTGGAGACAAAACTGAGTTCACCTTAACGACTTAAGGTCTGTCAATGCTGCGTTTACGGCATAGACTGTATAAAACATGGACATAATATCCGTGATGTCATCCATAGGTTTCTGAAGTTAACAACATGACTACCAACCTGTCAATCACAGTGGCCACACTCCTGATTATGCGTGACTTAAAGTCTAAATATAATTTGAACAGGTGAGTTCTATAAAAAAAATCACGATTAGTACAGTTGTCATGAATGCCACCTAGCTGCATGATGGGCAACCTGTGTCAACTGGCAATTATTTATTTTGCACTGTATTTAGGCAGCCAGTGCCTCACTCAACACTGACCACTAACCACAACAACATCTTGTAACTCTACCGCTTCATTAACTTAATGCTATTAATTTGAGGGACTGAGCAAAATAATTTAAAGACACAATTTTTTATATACTACACTTAATTTATTTATACTAGTTTTAAATCCAGTCTTAAAGAAACATTCTGTATCTTTTCTACTATGAAATAACAAATTTTAAATCATTTTAATGCTTTGCACCTACTTGTAATCAGGTGAATGGTGTCTCTCTCATCCGTACGTCTGTTCTTACTGTTGTAACTTTGTGCTCCAGGTACGATCACCTACGAGAAGTACGTAACGCTTTACGGCACTAAGTCACACACCACCTACTTCACTGATTTCGATGAAACTGGATTTAAATGTTTTCTGGTTTTCCCTCTGATGTCTTCCAGCTGCATCGCATCAGCTCTCTGTGATTTACAGTTTCCTGATGGACAGTGAACTGCTGCAAACTGTAGCTGCTGTTAGCAAATGTTAGCTCAGTTTGTTAACCGGGCTGCATGGACTGTGAGCTCAGCACCGGGGAGTGTTAGTGTTTGTTGCAAGAGGTTTTCAGCTCCAGGTTCAGGGACGTCACTGTCTCTCTGTCTGCATTTGTCTGCACCCCGGAGCTGTGATGTGATGTAACCAGGCACAGCAGCCTCTATGGACACAATGACAGAGTTGAAAAGACAAAAGAGGGTGTTGACAAAGGAAGCTAAGAAGAGAAGAGGACGGTGAGTAAGAAAGAAGTCGTTGGCAAGACACTTGGTGAAATAAAAGGCTGAAAGACAGACGGCGAGCTGGGCTTCTTGCTGTTGGACTAGTAAGTAATATTAGCTGGCTGCTATGTCTTGTGTTGTACTTGCTTGATGTTCGGCTGTTAGCAAAGTTGCTAGATATTGATCATAAAAAATATCATCATAACAATATACACTGCTCATATTTACAACGAAACTGCAAAAATACCAATTTCTAGGTATTGTTAATTTAAATCAATCAATGAATCAAATTTTCAATCAGACATCCTGATGCTACGCCCCGTATTCTCCATTTGCATTATATTGAGAGGACGCTCAATGTGTAGAGTGACAGATGGAGTAAAGATAGGAAACAGAGAACATGACCTGCAGCGCACAACAAGTTTGCAAAAAAGTTGCAGTGAAAAATCAGATTATGTATTATTATCTCCACGTGCCTCAACCCTGCTGAGGCTCACATGTAGAACAGGAAAATCAATTTGCGGAATAATTACTGCTATTGTGGAGCTCACCAGAGACCATAAACCATTTATGTGATCCTGTTTTCTTTTCATAAGTGATTAAAATAAATCACAAGTTTGTGTTTTCTGTATTTAGGCTTTCAATACCTTCTGCCAGTTTTCAATTATATCCCAAATATGTTTCATTCGCCTAAATCGTCTTCAGGCTACATCCGCCAGCTCCTCTGGCACCAGAACCACTCTACAAATGCCAGGACACAAGCTGCTTTTTATTTCTTCAGCTATCAGTGTCCACATGCCAGATTTCCATGGGGGCATCTTCGTCAGACACCATTATATTGATAATAAGAGCCAGTCCATCGTCCAACCTCCGGTTCACCTTGGTCCAAAACCGCCCACTTAAATTCACCACAGCAGTCTGCCCTCTCAGCTGATCTGTTTTCATCAATGTAAAATACAGAGATCATTAGACAACTAAGCTATATCACAGATCCTTCTGCTTAGCACGACTGTGCGCGCATGTGAGTGTGTGACTGCACACGCATGCATACGTCCATTTATTTGCACATATGTAAGTTCATCGGCATATGAGTGTGTAAATGGTCATCTGTGTGTGTGTTAAATTGTACGTGTGTAGGCGTTGGGGGGAACCTGATCTGGTCTGTGTGGGAGGAACCAGTTCCTTTTTCCCCCCTCTCTGCTGCTCAGACAGACGGCCTGCTAGAGAGATCAGACTCTCAGACTAACTGGACCAGAAGTCATTAGGACGCACTAGACACACAGCGCTTTTTTTTTTTTTTTCAAAGCTTTTGCTTCCTTTTAAAAAACCCTCAGCAGTAAGATTATCTACGTCTCATCGGCTCATAATAGAACTAAGATCTTTTAAACAAGACGCAGGGCGCTTTTCAAACCTTTGTCTCAGGAACCAGCGAGCAGCAGGGACCACTTACGGTGAAACTGTGCCCTGAGATTTAGTCTTTTGTTTCCCTGTGTTAAGTTTGGGGAGGAAAAACCTGCTCTGGCACTTCAGTTTAACGGGCATTTCAAGCATAACATGCCAGAAGTGCATTTTGTCTTTTGTATAAGTGATTCTCCAGATAGGATGATACAACTATCTTTAATTTCTTCATCTGCAGGCCTATATTTTCAGCCTTTCTCTGGTCCCAAATCTAAATCTACACCTTAGTCCCCCTTCATCACCTTTGTGAGTTATTTCATTAAAACGAGTGTCCTTCACATGACATCACTCCAAGGAAAATCCAGACACATTAACTCTAACGCCGACTGTGTTCTGTACTGTTAATAGTTTTGGGGTGTTTGTGAGATTACACACACAATAAATCAGCTTTGATTTTCAGGGCAGCTTCCACTAAAAACTGTGTTTTGGCAGCGCGACCAAGTGACGTTTGGATTTTTGTTAGTTGTTTTTCTTCACCAGGCACTTGTCACATTGTTGGAAAAAGCTCCATAATTGGCAACTCACTCGCAGAAACAGCTTGTTAGCATTGTTAAAAAATAATTTGGAAACACCAAACTGGTGCAGCACAGGGGTTAGTCTCCATTAAAAGAACGGCTCATTTACATTTTGCTTAATGGTGGAAAATGGCTTCAGAAATACTGCTGTAATGTGGTTTTAAAAACTAGGACAACTTAGACTTGGTAAAGACTATTAATACATTCTAACGCTCCAAAGTCATTTGTGAATTAAAGCCTATAATAACCTTGTGGAGAATCCTAGAAAAGCAATAGCATCTCCTCTCACATCAGCCATGTGGTGCAACATTTTCAGGTAGCAACTGTATTTATTTTTCTGCAGAACGAGAAAGAAAAACATTTGTGGTCGGTGTGGGAGGTACGGGTATGGTAGGCAGAGAGACAGAGAGAGAAGCAAGGTTTTATGAGAAATGTGACAATTTTAAAAAGGAAGGGGCAACATTCCACATCGCTAATGCCCTGATCATTTTCCATAAAGGCGATGGACAGATTTGGAGAAAAACAGAGTGGAGAGAAGTTGGAAGAGAGGGACAGAGTGATGGAAAGAATGGAAAAGGTTTAAATAGATAGATAGATAGATAGATAGATAGATAGATAGATAGATAGATAGATAGATAGATAGATAGATAGATAGATAGATAGATAGATAGATAGATAGAAAAATGAGGTAAAGAGAGGGTAAGTAGTGCGTGGCTAAACACGCTGGAAAGCCATCACCAACCAGACTCTGGCCAGTGGCACTCTGGGGAAAAGAGAGGAAGAGCAGAGGAGGAGAAGAGAAAAAGAGCATGTGGAAAGGTAAAGAAAAGGACAGCGAGGGGACACAGGCAGATGTCCAAGCGGCCATACCTGCAGATTCAATTCTGCTCTTTCTTTTTTTTTCCTCCCTCCCTCCTTCTCTCCTCTACTCGCCTTTCCTCTGCTCCTCAAATCCCCCTCTTGTCCGCCTCATCTTCAAACCCTCTGTCTCTGTCCGCTCTGATCTTGGTGCCCCAGAAGAGAAGAAAGAGTGTACGAGAGGGAGAAAAGACAGAGAGAGACAGCCAAAGGTAAAACTAGGAATTAGGTTGATGTGAGCTACAGGTGTAGCCACTGTACTGCTCCTTTTGAGGAGGAATGTATTTTAAACTTTCAAAATTATCTCTCCCTGAGCAGCTTAAATGAGCAAAAGTATGATAAAACCACCATTTAGTATTAAAATGTCTCTACGGCGCAGTATTGTTTCACAGTGGAAACTTTTATAATGTTTATTGGTTGGAACTGGGGAGCGTTTGAGAATACAATAGACTCAAAATACCACCAACAGAAAAATGAACTCCCAGATATACAAACAATTTATTGGTCATCTTGAGTTATTTTCCAGCATTGCGACATTTTCAGAACGGATTATTAAACATAACCAATACCACAAAAGTTCCAGCATGTTTTCTGTGATGCCATAAATTGTGTCAATAGCCAATGTTATGCACCTTCATACCTTTCATCATTTGTCATGAATGTCAATGCCGGTTAAATAACATAGTTTCATTATATAATGTTATGTCACATAAATATACATTTATATTTCAGTTTAATAACACACAGCTTTTGATGAATACAAATTTTGTCTTTCATAAGTTCTGTGTGTTTTTCAATCATGTGCCATAAGTTCCTTAGACTCTGAACAAAGAGTCACTGAGTCTTTGAACAATACAGTAAAAAGTCTCTTATAAGTGTTGTTGAAAGGTTCTTCATGGTCTTGATAATCATGTGAAAGCCCTTTAAAAGTACTGTTCACCTTTTCAGAAGTGTCTCAAACATATTTGAAAACACCCTAAAAAGTAAAAAAAAGTTCTTGTAAAGCAATATAAAAAGTAAAAAAAGAAGAAGAAAGGTTTGATAAAGTTCCATGAAAAGTCCTGGAAGTGCTAAAGAAGTCCTTCAAAGGTCTTTGAAATGCATCGCAAGTCTGATGAGTCTTCAAGTTGCAGTAATTGTAAAATCACTGAAAGCCCCATCAAAGTGACGAGCATCTCATCCGTGTGGTTTGTGTCCTCATTGTTAACTTCTGATGGCCGTCTTCCTGTCTCTGTCTTTGTTCTGCAAATGAGAGAAACAACATCTCTTATCATCGAGGATTCAACACTCAAGCAAATTTAAAGCAACAGTGCAGCTTAGCTTAGCATTAAGGCTAGAAACAGCAGCTAACGGCACACATGTGAAACAACAACAAAACAATTTTACACCGCCCGTTTTTTGACAAATATAATATTAGTGAGTTTTGAAATTGCTGTTAGACAGATTTTGTTACTTTTAGATTGAGACAAACAAGATTTTTCCTCCTGTTTTCATGCTATGCTAAACTAGCTTGCTACTGGCTGTAGTTTTTATATTTACCATACAGGCGTGAGGGGTATCAATCTTTCCATCTAACTCTCAGCAAGCAAACTATTAAGTGTATTTCTTATCAACAATTATAGGATTGATTGGGTCAAAAAAAAGAAGATGATATTTGAGATTTTGGTTTAGTCTCTAGAGTGGTACAGTTCGGGACAGTATTTTCCACTCCGTACTCAAATATTTAAATATGCTTAACAGGTGAATAACACTGCTGTCTTTGATGTTAAACCTTCATTACCGTGTCCTGAAATGTGACTCTAGGAAAATGTAGTCCATGTTGTGTAAAGGGATACTGTTTTCCTGCAAACACAGTACATTTATGGCTTTATGCTGTTTTGATTCCACCAGGGTTGAAAGAATTAACCTTGACTGCATGCAGTAAACTCACACAAACACTTTCTGCACAGTAGCATACATACTGTGCATTAGTTGTGGTAGTGGTAGCTAACTTTATTATAGCCCGAGGAGTGACATCATGAGCTGATGTATGACAGCCATGCATGATGATATGCTTCTCATTTATCTGTGGTATCAGAACAGAGAAGCCTTGATTTCCTGGCTGGTGAAGAGACTTTCTCTATCTGGCCAGGAAAATAACATCACATTTTCCCTCCTCACCTAACCTCTGCTCTGCTTGCTTCTCAGGCCATCTAAAACTCACTTTCCAAGCTACAGTCAAGGGATTTTATCAAACACACCATAGACTGATATGCAACACGTCATCCCTGCCTTAATAATTACTTTTCAGGACTGACGTGTGATCACCTCATAGGTGTGAAAAAAATGATCTGAGGATGTTGTAACCTAAATTTGTGACTTGATTTTATATGGTAGCAAAAGTGTGAGGTGAAAGTTCTCTTAGAGTGTAGGTCAACTCTTCTGCACTCATGTCCTCTGCTGACTTTTCTTTCCCCCGCTAATATCGTCTCATCTAACCCTCCCGCCGCCCCCTCGCCCTCCCGAACACCTGTTACACATTTCCTCTCAGACCGCGCACAAAGTGTAGGTGTTTGGAAAAATCCGTTTGACTGACATCAACAAAGGTGGGTAGGTGTTTGGAAGGGTATCAGGCAGTAATAAGGGAGTGAGATCATATGATTTGGAGAGGAATCGGTCCTCCCACTGATTGAGGTGTTAGGAGATACAGGAGTTATTATTGTCAATACTTCCTCCAGCTGGACTGAGAGCAGAGGATGATTATTAGATTGTTATTATCTAGAGATGAACAATTACCATTATGTTCTTGGCTGTATACAAGTTTCTTTTAGCTAATGTTTATGACCAGCTACTTGTTATGAAGATTGGTGGTGTGTTTTTCTTATTTCCAGGCGTGTTTCCTGGGTGGCAAATGTAGATGATGTAGCCATCTGTTGAGATATGACTACAGTACAGTATACAGTTAGAGTAGCAGTGATATTTCTGAAACAAAAACATCAACAATGTTACTGATTTTAGTTTTATCTACTCTATTTTCCATCAGTGAAATGTATAATTATACAGAAAGAAGAACTACCAGGTTAGTTGACTCAATATACTAGAATTCATTGCAACCACAAGACTTACTATTTGGATTTATTTGACATTTTTCAACAGTACTTCGGAAAATCAGAAATCAGAAACACTGTCCACTTTGTAGTGTGTTGACCATCTGTCTCTAATAGATAATCATTTTTAATATCAAATATAATTTAAGAGAAACGTCCTGGCTCCAGCTTTACATTTAAGTCTACCAAGGAGCAAAATGTTGATGCTGAACTTGTGCAGTGACAATTTTTATTAGTTTTTCTTTAATATCCGGTCTTGCAATACAATATATGCTCATAGCCACTGAAGCGTTTTATAGTTATGTTTAGGGACTCATATTACATGATTAAAGAGAAAGATGGTGGTCTTAGTTAAATACTGAAAAAGCCAAAAGTGACTTAAGGTTTACTTTATTAACATTTAAACAAAACCACAACCACCACCTTCTCTAACTTTATGTCCTTTATTGCCCAAATCTTACCACATGCAGGACTCGGTCCACAAATCCTTGTCTGTGAGGTCCAGGTCCTGCACCTTGACACCCATCCTTCCACCCTGACCATTCAAATTCAAAGATGCCCAAAACTATTGCACCTTTTATTGAACAAAGAGTGCCACCTAGGCAACAATTACTGTATATTTGTTTTTAATAATTGGAATTACATACATATGCAATTTCTAGGGGTCATAGTGTAGTCAAATGAGTACACTATGTGCAATATAAGAATATAAGAAGTGAACAATCGATGAACCACAAATCATTTAAAGCCTAAATGACCTGAAAAATGTCTTAAATATGTTTTTAATTTTGCCATCACACACAGACCACATGGAATGATCTCTATGAGTTGTGAATAAGTTTCACACTGCCTGGAAAACTTTTGGCCTCACTCAGGCCTTGCTGTTATTGTGCTTTGCTCCAAACACAAACTATAAAACAGAGACATGTGCAGCCACGATCTCTGGTGTTTGTTGGAAGGCACCGTGGAAAATTGTATGTATTTATCAGTGGAAATAAAAGTACTTGAAGTAGGTTAGAGAAAGTGGGTACATGACAATTAGATGATTTACTAAATTACATCCAGTTACCATGAAATCACTCCGAATCAGAGCCTGCCTCGCTGTGAGTGCTCAGCTGTAGTTTGGGAAGCACAGCTGTAGCTGGTGAAGGCGGTTCAGCTGGAGTGTAAGCTGGTGCAGTCAAAACAGGAGGACGGGGGCTTTAAGACTGGCCTGGTAGTCAAAACAATCTCCTGAAGACTAATAGGGCATGGTCGGATGACATCTCTGCTCTCTCTCTCTTTCTTTCTCCAAACACCCACCCACACACACACACACATACACACACAGACATACCACTGACATCCCGGGAGGGTGATTTGTCCAACACTAATATGATTACCTGATGATGTTTATGTTAGATACAATATGATGATATTACCACGCTGGAACAATATTTTTGTTTAATCAAGGTGAAAGGAGCCTGTGTTAGCTTCAGTGTAAAGATGGCAAACACTCTAAACAGCATCTTATCATCTCCACAAATTCAAACTTTAATATTGTTTTCCGAAACTCAATCCGGGCTGTTCCTTTACCTATAAATGTGGATTTTCCATGCACTCTGTCTTTCTCTCTCGCTCTCTCTTTTTTTTTTTTTTCCTGTGTTAAGCTGGTCTGTCAAATATAAACATCTAATTTAGTTTCTGGCTGCATGAAGAGAGGAATGACTGGTTGGAAAAAATAATTCCACTTGGGTACTGGCCCGACAATCGTATAAGGAGATTGGTATTCAACCATGAAATGAAAACTGGTAATATCCCTTTAGTTTGTCCAGTGAAAATATGTGAATATGCGTCAGTTCCCTTGAGTAATAGAAGCTGTAATTACCCTCATAAATGATCATCGATTAGAAGATTACAGACATACATTAAAGTAGTGCAATAAATAACACATCAGACTTTTAAATTAAGCTAACTAACACACCAAATAAGCCGCAGTCTGCCATTATGTGGCTTGGATACCTCAGACATGTACTTCATGTTCACTGTGGTTTGCTAATAAGCATCCTGATGGCTTCTGAAAAACACTTGATTTATCTTAGATTGCCTAATCAGATGTAATTCGCACCAACCGGCCACACATGCATTTAACTACTCCCACATTTTCATAATCTGTCATGATGACTCCAGAACAAGCCCGACTTCATTTTGATGACTTCATTCTGCTGAGTTACAACCATCACTTTATCATCATCTGTTAAGATGTGCGCTGTGCGACAGCCAATATGTCATTAGCTTCAGTAGATATTGTTTTAAGTAAATGCACAATTTAAACTGCCAATTTCTGCCTTTCTCCGTGTTGTACATTTCTTTTAGATTTGCTCTCTGCTCTGGATTGGTTTCCTGTAGTTTTGTTTTAATTTGCTCCGTGAGCAACCCTTTCCCTAAAGGCCAAATGACAACAGAATGATAGTTTTGCTAATAGATTTTGTTAGTTATCTGACCCGACTTCTTCTGTTGGCGTTAAATTAGGGTTTAACTGCTTCCATCTGTGCTGAAAATATACAGACAGGTCCATGCATGAAAGCACACGTCATACACAGAGCCAGGCTCACACACACACACACACACATACACACACAGACATACAGACATATACACAGACATACACCGAACGTGGGCACGAATATATTTTAAAATTGCCTGCAGTATATTAGCTACCTTCGATGCACCTCATTAGCATAGCTTGAACTGAGAAGCAAACAGGCGAAGCTTTCGCTCATGAGGCACAAAACATTAACTCGTAGTCAACACCAGCATTATCAGTAAATGAGGGTAATTTAGTTTTCATCTATGACCTTGAAACGTCTACTTCATGCAAGTGACGTAATGCATTTTTCCAGCGAAAACAGACTAATAACCAAATGACTGTAAAAACCACAGTCATTAGTGCGCTCCTGCACACGTCTTATCCATGCATTTAAGCCCTCTTAAGGTGCACGCTTCATTTGATCTCTATAAAGGAGCAAAGTGTAGTTTCAGCACAGTCAAAAACCAACTGTCCAAACTGGAGGATAAATAGCTAAGTTGATTATCCTGCTGAGTCGTTGGCTATTTCTCAGCCTCTCTTTCTCTCTTTCTCCATCTCTGTTTCCACAACTTCCTGCAAACCATTAGTTTAGAAAGTGTTGAAAGCACAGTCGTGATCCAGAGCTCCTTAAGTGAGTAATCATATATGAGGTTTTTTTGGGGGGTGTCTAGAAAGACGCAATGAACTGCCGTCTGGCTACGAAGACTAGAAAAAATAAAAGAGAGAAATGCTTTTGATAAAAGTCTCTGAGTGTGGTGCACTGTACGCTTGTGTGTCAGTATTTCTGCTGCCTGCCTGTATGTGTCATACGTGTGGGTGTGAGTGTGTGTGTGAGAGCAGTGAGGGCGTTTCACAGAGAGTGGTTTCCAGGCTTCTTTAACATCACCATCAAAGCCCAACGTCAATGTGTTTCTAATAGCAGCAGCTGAATTAAACACTGGCTGTATAGGCCTCAGCAGAGGATAAATCATTTACAGAACAATTAGCTCATTTGTTGCTCCGCTCTGCACTGCCAATGACTTCCAGACATGGAGAGCCAGCCAGTGTGTGTGTGTGTGTGTGTCTGTGTGTGAGTGTGTAATGTATATCTACATGGACGTAATGTCACTCTATGTCACTCGCAACCATCTCAAAGTAACAAGCGCAGATAGATATACACTCAGACTAACTTCTCCTCTCTTTTACCCACTCACACGCGTAAACACTTTCACATTTACACACACACAAGCACAGATAAGTCCGTCTCCAATTCCATGGTGCAGTTTTAGTGCCACTGTCTTTCCATACGCCCTGCTTTCCAACCACCCACAAAAATCATCACATATAAAACTTTTACTGCAGCTCAGACGTAATTGGAACTGTTTGTGATATTAGGAGCCGTATACATCATTTGTTAGGTGCGCTGTTTCGCTAAATTTACACATCTTTTTTTTTTCTTTTTAATTTCTAGAAATTCCAAATAAATAAGATTCCTTCACGTTAAATTAAATCAGGGTTGTGCCTTAAAATGCTTGTAAACTCAGCTAAACTTAACCATCTCAAAGGAGAATCTATTTACAGCAACCACACTATGAGTATCATGGTAGTTATATTTTTGCCAGATTTTTTTGTTTTGTTTCTAAACATATAAATTCTCTTTTAATTTGTCAAATGAGCTTCTTTAAATTTTAAATATTGGAAAAGGTTTGGACTTGTCATCTCCAGCATAAAAGGAAAAAGTTCAGAGTGATTGCTGTTACTGGCAGGAGAATCGTCATTTCTGTTTATGTTTGCCATTGAATTGAATTGACCCTCTCCCTGTGTCAGGCCAAAAGAAATAAGCCACAGTCGAGGAGGAAGCTGTTAAAATGCTTCAAGCACTACAGCCTAAAGACAGCAAAGTAGAGAGATTAACACATTTTTAAAAAGGTTTTTGTTTTGCATGAGGGAATTGCTGAATAAACGTCATCTCATCACATTCAGTAACATAACACTGATACTCATGTGCCGCCTTCACCTACAGCACAAATAAATATGTATGTATATAACCGCTGCAGATGCTCACCTGATCCGCCACATTTCAAGGTCATTAAGGGTGACTTTTAGCAGATATCACAATGATTAAAAAAAAGCTCTAATCATGCAGGATTCATGAGTCCAGATACCTGACAGCTGTACTGATCAGCAGAAACAGAGAGACCTAGCACAGGATATCTGCATCAATCAACCAGACAGCACAGGGATTTAAGCAGCCCTTTGCTCACCTCAATCCTCTATCGTCAGCCCTGTACATCTCATTTACAGATGTAGCCATCAGGAGCGTCCCTTTTTTTTTTCTTTCTTTTTTACTGCATGTATCAAAGGCATCAGTTGGGCTCCATGCTCCATGCCAAACTGCTGCTGCTCCCCCCTAAGTCAAAATTTCTAATTTCTAATTTCTGATACTGAGCAGAAATGTCCCACAGTGTGTTGATCTGTAGCTGACATCGTGATAAGGAAAACAACATACAAAAGAATTGATGATATTCCCTCAATCTGAAAACTATTTGATTGAGCTCACTGGAGAAAAATTAAAACAATAATTTCATAATTTCACGAGGCACTATCATGAAGCTGACAGCTTTTAAAGAAGACAGCGGCAAAGAGAACTTTTAATCATTTTTAAACTCACTATCTTTCACACTTTCTGGATAATCAGCCTACCATATCAAGAAGACATAAAGAATAAATCGTATTTACTTCATGTGTATAAAACTAATTTGAAATTGGTCTGTATCCGTGAAAAAAGTCACACAGACAATTAAATCACATTAGTATTCCAGTGAATATGTAATATGCAATAGCTTAGGCCTCTCTGTGCAGTAGTCATTACTAACAAGACTGTTTGTTTTGAAACAGTTATACTGTATACGTACATAATAAGAGGAAATGAGCGTATACTTTTCTCACTTACACCCTCTCCCACATTGGAAATAAGTGTAATTGAAGCGGCTGGTCTAAGCAGACCTGACAGCTGTGATGAACCTCAATGACCATAAAAACATACAAAGAGAGCACTCAGGACACAAAGTCTCAGTTTACCTTCACAATCGTTTCCTCTCTGTAATCACCAGCACTGACTATGCCCTTTAGCCCACTTAAACGCACTGTATAGCCACTTTTCCGGGGAAAATTAAATATTCTCAGGCTCTGCCAATCAGAGTTAACCATTTATATCCCAGGTGTGCCTTATCCTTCTCCTTTAAGAGTACGGTGTCAAGAAATCCCATGAAAATACACAAACCCAACACTGAATTGATCCCACTGACAAGTATCGTCTGTGTATTCAAATCCTGACATAACTTAGTCCTGTTATACAAAAACACCCCAATAAGCCACAACTTTGCACTGGCTGACGTGTTCCTTCATTTCGATAAATGTGTATCAATCCGCCACAGAAAACAGTCCGCAACAATTCACTCTTTCACAATCACATTTTTGAAAATTAAAGAATTACATTTCTGAGCTTATTTTGTCTTTGTGGGATGTGATAACAATGAGAACATTTTAGGATGACAATATTCTTAAAAGTTTAATATTCTTAAACTTTTATTTATTTATTTCAACTTTATCCAAGAATCCAAGAAAGGATTATTTTATGTGATATAATAAATGAACATGACACAAATTTACATAAATTACACAAATTTACGTAATTTAATCCTTGTAAGGACCTCCTTTTGCATAAATCATATCTAAGTTAAAACTTCTAAATTTGTCTTCTATCTCCTCTTTTGTGATTCGTGTGGATTCATTTGGGGTAATCAAGGGTAATTAAGAGATAACCCAGATTGACCTAAACAGTACTCTGCATGAAAACAGTTTGTCCTGTGCACATCCTACACAACAGAGGATAGTGTGAACTGTTATGGAGCTAATGGAAAACAGCAAAATGTGTCAAAAAATCAAAGTGTCTAGGTTTGAAGGGTTTGACATGAGAATGTTTCAAAATTGTTTTCTAACCAGCATGCATTTACAGGTCAGTCATGCGTCTGCAGCAGCAAGTTGACAGCAGCAGATAGTATTACACAGCTCCTACTGACAGCTCTGACCTCCACCAGGCTGATCGATATGCGGGGAGCTGAGGGAGGGAGGGGGGTGGGGGGGCACTTGGGGAAAGAGTTGAGGAGGAAAAAAGTGAAACAGAGTAAGGAGTGTGCGAGGGTGAAGGAGGAAGAGAGTACAAGTGAAGAAGTCAGGGAGGAAAGGCTGAAGCGAAAAGAAAAGGAGACTTTCAGATTTCAGGTTAGTTATCTTCCAGCCGAGGGTGTCTGGGTTTCAGACGCTGAGGACGTCTAGGCTTTCACTCACAACAGTTCAGAGGGGAGGCAGGAGGGAGGGGGGAGACACACACTGCTGAGACTCAGGTTATCCCCCAGCTAACGGGTCTCTGGGTTTAGACACTGAGGAGGGTATTAGCTTTCACACACTGCTGGGGTAACGGGGGAGTCTGCCAGATGTCAGCTCCTTACCCATAAATCCTGCTAAATGGGCAGCGGCTAGGTTAGAAGGGGAAAGTTGAGTGGACGTCACCTCTCTCTCATCTTCCGTGCAGGCTGGTGGTGTTTGTTAAAGTCAGAACTGGAGTCATATAAATTTGATTTCAGCCAGCTGATATGAATTCTTCATTCCCTGCTATTTGTCACCAGACTGACGACTTTCTTATGCCGGGTGTGTTTTTGATTATGTCTATTTCCTGTGTTGAATCAATCAAATGTGAGCTGAACTTCACAGTGGATGAAGTTCTCCTTTTCTGTATCTCTATTAAAGATGTAGAACGACAGTGCAGGAGGAAAAACACCCACACAACATTAATCTCTGACACTAAAATTTAGAAAAATAATTTTTGCTTTGAAAAATCTTCTTAACACTGAGCAGTATGTGAGTTATATGTATAAAATGGCTGTTTGGTGACATCCAGTCTCAGTGGAACAAAGTCATCATTACCAATCTTTGTATCTCAGGTCAGCTCTTCAGCAGTTATGATTAAAACCTCATATTCAGGCTGACGTCAATACATTCTTCAAATTATACACATGGTTTTGGATGGATTTCATGGATTCCTGGTCATAAATTTCACCCGCTGCATGGATACCCTTGTGAACTTCAAATTCATATTTTTAAAAACAGAAAGACAAAAACACTCCAGTTGGAGTTCGACTGTTTTTACGCAACGCTCGTGCACGTCTTGCCAGTGTTATGGTGAAAAAGGCTGCGTGTTGTCTGACCCACCTCTCTGCTCAGCCCTCTCTTAAGTCCTCTGACACAAAAACGCTCACATCTATTCGCTGTGACGTCCAGTAAGTTTCAGAAAACACCTTGAACGTTCAAACCACCTGCTCGAGTAAAACTAACCCCCAACAGAACAATAATACACAGTCCTTCACCCCAAAAGAGGACTTTAAAGAGGTTCTGCTTTTAATGTCCCTCAGGGCCAATCAGGTTTATAGGCAGAGTCACTGATCTCAGGTCAGCTTTAAACACCAACGTGACCCTAAAGCACCGCTTCCCAAAAGAAGCCTCGCTCCACAGTGATCAGCTTTTCCTTTGACTAAATATTTTTCTAATTTTAATTCTGCATAATTAATAATTCATGTTTATAGTATCTAAAAAGTAAGTAAACACATTCAGAAAAGTATTTATAGTTCTTAAAATGCTGCAAATATATTTTATATATTTAATCTAAGCAGTTGATAACACTGTTTTGTTAAAGGTCTTATTATACACAGCATTTTTATTTCAGTTGATTTGCTCTTTTTGTTCTTGCTTGTTGCTTCACGGTTTTTCGTCTGCTCACCATTTTCCTCTGGTTGCTGAGGCAGAAAGTACAGATGTGCTTTGGCTGAGCTGATTGGTCAGATCCTCTGGGGGGGGAGGAGTTAACGTGGAAGAACGGTGGCGAGGGAGCGTGGCACGGCTGTCCGTCATGAAGCCCCTCGCCCAGGAGCAAGACGTTCCCCAGATGACTGATGTAGCTGCTGGCCAAGCGTAGCGTCTCGATCTTCGACAGCTTCCTGATCATCAAATGAGAACGACATTCATGGTATTGATTTAAACAACATTCAACAATATAAGGCTACCCTTATTTGAAAAAAAACAGTGATTCTAGATATGTTTGGACTTCCTGCATACTCTAAATATCCACTCATGATTAAAGGCAGTGTTGACTCAATTAGGTCTGTCCCAAAAACAATTTAATTGTCATTAAAGATGCCAGAGCTACATCAAAGTTACTTATTTCTCTTCCCAGATGGAAAAATGTATTTGAGCATCAGCCACTTTGACTCATGCTGCTCTGTACCTGTCCGCAGGCTCAGTGGGGATGAGTGTGCGCAGCGCTGTGAATGCTGTGTTGACAGAATTGGTGCGATCTCTCTCCCGCGCGTTGGCTGCGGTCCTTTGGCGACCCTCTCCAGGGGGAGGGGACCCCGGGGGGCCAAGCCTCCCCATCATGGTCCCTACATCTACGCCTGGGCCCGCTATTCCTGCGCACAGCTTCCTCTTCCTGTTCATCTTGATGTGAAAGGCAGATGGCGACGAGGAGGACAGGCGGAAGGCAGCAGAGTTGGAGGAGTTGGTGGTACGCTCCTCGGAGCCTGACCCCTCGCTCCCGTTCTCATCGTCGTCTTCGGAGAGGAGGGCGATGTCGCCGTACAAGAAGCGGCCTGTGGGAGGCGCCGTGCGCAGCATGGCGAATGTCATCTTCACCGCAACAAGGCTTTGACAGCTACTGGTCAATCCTTGTGAGGTTTCCACTTGTTGAGGTTTGAAAGTTGCTTCTCGGAAGTCGCTTAGCAAATTTCGTCTGTCGATGCTACTGACGAAAAGCTCCCACCCCTTGTTACTTTACCCCCAACTTCTCTGCTTTGCTAAATTTGTTAAGCCAGGTGAGTCAGATGATGATGCTGAGTTAGAATTTAAAAGATCAGCAAGTTGATCCTTAGTCAGTAGTCAAGAGCAACTGGTCCTCAGAGCTGCTGAGTCACAGGTGGCTGCAGGATCCAGGTCCCTCTTGTTTTTCTCTCTTGGTTTATACGAAAACACTTCACATCCCAAAGGTAATTTCTTCTTTCAGTTAATCCTTGGACAAAAGCCAAATTTAAAATGGCATGATGAAGCCAAGTGGCTGTTAACTTGTCCCCTTTTTCTTCTCTTGACCTCTTTCTTGCCCCTTTGTTTCTATATTTGTCTGTTTCAGTCCCAATAGCACAAACTACTCCCAGTCTGTGGCAGTAGTTTCTCTCTCTTTGGTCTCTCTCCCTCTCTCAGCCTCTCTTAACGTCCTCTCTCTCTCTATTTCTCTCTCTCTCTCTCTCTCTCTGGCTCTTTGCTCCACGTGTGCCTGCTGTCTGAGTGTTTCCGTCTGCCTCTGGTCTTATAGCCGGTGGGAGGGCCGGAGGACTCCTCCGCTCCTCCCTCTGAGCGCTGAGGGTCCCTCGGCTGCTGTCTAGAAGCAGGCCAGAGAGACCGGAGGCAAGAGGCAAACCATCAGCGGGAGTTTGTTTTGGCTGCACGCTGGTGTGTTTCAGGGGAAATCCACCCTAAATCAGAACCTGCATCACACTCATTTACTGGTTGAGTGTAGTGACCTTCGTGACCACAGAGGCCTCTCAAACAGACATTCCTATCAATATGAATACTGTATACATATTCAGTTTCTTGGACGGTGACTTAAAATGGAAATGAAACAGAGATAAAGTGTTGTCAGCTGACAAGAGCAATAAAGCCAGGATCTTAGACAGCGCAATCAAATATCAGATGTATGAGACAAAACTTGTGCTTTTTGTTTTTTTTCATATTGTTGCTGAACTCTGTGAGCTCAGTTATTTAACTTTGTCAGGGGCCAAATCTAAACATAACAAAGGACTTGCTCAAATTATTTAATATGATTTCATAACCTTCTGTAATCATTTGTTTTTCTGGTTTTGACATGGATCAATTCTGCAGACAAAAGAAAAAACAAACAGTCTTCCAATTTTCCTGTTTTTCCATGCTGGGTGCCTCTTTCCTTTTTCCAGACTTATCTGACATGAGTATGAGTTTGAAAGGATATAGACAAAAAAAAAAAATACTTGAGAAAGCACAAAACAAATTGTGAGCACAGCTCAGTGAGGCACAGATTTGTCATAGCAGAATCAGATAATGTGCACTCGCTTGCTTGCATGTCCGCTCTCTCAATTTTCTGCAGCTGTTTTGGCAGCTTCTAAGGTCACTTGTCAACCTTTTTTTTTTTTTTGACCAG
>NC_040023.1:23664793-23698630 GCF_000972845.2 Larimichthys crocea
CAGAGAGCTTCAGCAGGACACGCCCACATCTGGATGTCAGGGTTATGTCTTTTTCAAAGTTATTGCTCCTCCTAAATTATTCATAAAAACTGAAAAAGAGGAAATTAGAAATCCCTACATCTGGTTCAGAAAATCACAAACGAAAACAGAAATGAACCTGAAGCTAACACAGCCGCGATGATGTGTAGCGAGCAACTACTTTTAGCTTTCAACTCTCATAATGACTCTGTCACAATAGCTCAGAAATGTTTTTAAAAAAGTGATTGAAAGTAATTTTTTCTTTCTTTTTTTTGTCATACATATTTTGATTTTTAATATAATACAAGAAATGCTTCTCTCTGTCTCCATCTGGTGGTTAAAAAATCCTCCAAAGTAAAAGAAAAGATGCAACAGGACGACTCTTCATTTCCAAGTCAAATTGAACAAGTGATGTTGTGCTCTCAGTTTGCGCTCACACTTACATGCTCAAATCATCTGTTCGGCTCACAACTCTGTCCTCCCTCGTGCACAAATCTAATTTTGCTCTTACAGATCTGTGCCTGTGTGCTCTCAAAGGGTGGCGCTCAAATTCACATTGTGCTCTCTCAAAGCTTTTGTTTTCAATATACTTCCATAACAGTAGGCTACCAGCAAGAGGGAAGACTGGGACTTGGATTTGCAAAAACGGATGTTTTGTTCAACCACACTCTTGACAGCAAGAAGCTGAGAAGCTTGAGTGGTGAAGTAAGAGTTTGCCTTTCTCCCCGTGTCTTCTTTTCCTTCCCTCAGCCTCCCCATCTGTGCTGCGTTTGTCCCTGGATAGCAGGCTGGGAGGCAGGCAGCCGCAGTGCTGGACGGTTCTGCTTGGGCTCGTGGTTGAAGCCGGGAACTGGGTTTATTCAGCCATGGAGAAGTCTTTTATCTGTGCATGCTGTGACGCTGGAGGGCCTGCAAGCACTTTGCTCACAAGGGATTCAGATTTTTGGGTGGAGTGTTTTGGTAATGAAGGGGAGGCTCAGGGGTGTGTAGTAGGGGAGCTGCTACTTTATTCACTTGTACTCCCTTTAATAATCAGTCTTCCTCTGAAAGAGAAGAAAAAATGAGAGGAGACAGCGAAGGGAGCAGATACAGAGGAGGGAATAAAGACAAAAGTGGGAGAAAACTAATGAAAGACAGAAGTGGATGACAGAGATCTATCTCTAGCTAGCTTGCTTTTGAGATGCAGAATAAAGATGTTTTAGCAGAAAATCATATTTTACTAAGACTTTTATACAGCCTTCACCCAACTCTAATCTGCTTCTACTGCTTAAAGTCTTTGGGATTTTATTAGCCGTGATCGTGCAACTTAACTCTCATTTCCAAGGAACTGACTGACCTTTAAATTTTGTTTCCTGCTTCAACTGTGCAGTGGTTAAAGGTTGACAACCTATGTAAAACTCTACCATGAAGTCTATAATCCTCAGTAGTACATTATTGAAAACTCTAAACCCAAACGCCATTGCTGGTATGCCTCTTTGTGTAGATTGGCAACTGTAAGCTACTGCTGAAAACTAATAGCACAATGAATAATCCGTCAGAGTTACACAATGTTACAGTCAGCATTCATCACTCTCTCTCTCTCTCTCTCTAACTCTTTCTCTCTTCTTCTGTCTATATTTCTCTCTCCTTCCCGTCTCTATCTATCTCTACCCTTCAATCAAAGTCGTAGTGTTTATGCTGCGGCAGTGAGTGTATGAAGTGAGGCCAGCGTTGGTTGCAGCGGTGGATTACAGTACATACAGGAAGTGCTTGGAGCAGTCATGATGGAGTCAAGCCGATAGGCATAGGTGGAATCAAGCCACTGCCTAAATAGAGTAACAAAGAAAATAGCACAGACATAATCTGATTCTAGCCCATAAAACTCAAAATTCACAATAAATTTCCTTCAGTCTGGTGAACAACAACAGTTGCTTGTAAAAAAATGTATGGACCAAAAAGTCAATGGAAACAAGCAAGATAAAATGTCAAATTTTATAGTTTCCTCTCTCCTCTAGTTCTCCTTAGGCACATCCGGTCACTTAATATCAAGAGTGTTTGAAACCATTTTCCTGGCTGTCAACTCTGACCATCTGCCTTCATGAGATCAGTCCTCTGCAATGGCCTTTACTTTCAATCAGTTTCCTACAACTGTGCTTCACCTCAGTTAGTGATCCAGATTCAACAGCCGATATTAGCGCTGTTGTATAGTTCTGTTAGTTTTGGAAATAACAAAAGCCTTAATGAAACTGGACCAAAAAGAACAAAATCAACCAACGAAAACAAACTTTGTCTTTCGTGAGCCAACATTGAAATGCAATCCGACAGCTCATTGCTCGTGCAAGGGAGAAAATCATGACATGTGGTAAACAATGCGGTTTGGATCTCATTCCCTGTTGGGTCTGCTTCTCAGCGTGATAGTCACTCAAGTTGTGAGCGTTATTTCGCGCTACTATCTGAGCAGTCTAAAGATTATAAAATAGATATTTATTGTGATATATATTTCACTATATATTGACTAATCTATTTAAACTGCCTCTGTATATTTATGGCTAGACTTTATACTTAACTATATTTCCAAACCAGCTACACTCACTGTGGCCGGTCATTACATGCATTAGCATGATCTTCCTCTGATTTGCATCTCCCAGGAGTGTGTGGCTAGTCTAACACAGTATCCATTTCTCTGTAAATTGTTGCCCGCAGGCCAGAAAACATTTGATGGGTATAATGTAGACTTATAGTCTTTTCATAATCACACGTGGCTGCATTTACCCGTGGAATGCTATATGAAAAGGAAATAGCTACATTACAGCACAGTAATGGTGACATTTACATAAAACTACATGTATAGTGTTGACCCAAGTCCACAACACAAACTCTGCATTTTACATAATCACTTTGAATGTTCCTCAAATACAGAGCACTGCTTGTCAGTTACAGGTTATTTGAGAAACTATTTTGAAGCTTGCACTTGAACTTGCATTAAATAGAGCAAATTTAAAATGTAAAATTTAGACAGTATATCATGAGAAAGAAGCCACACAGACACACACTATTATTATTCTTGCACTGGGCGAGAATATGCATGTGCTGATGCTGAGGCTTTTTCAGCCCTCGTTGAACTGAATGCCGGCTCCAGCTGTAAATAGTATAGCATTTGCATTAGAAATGAGATATTCCATTACATGTGTCTTCACAATTCAAATTACTGAAATGATTTTCTGAAGATTTCACAAAATTCCACAACTTTATACACTGTGTTTTAGGTTGATTCTGTTTTGAAGTAGCACAGTGGGCTGTTTTGATGGAGAGTGAAAGAGCAAGATATGAGGGGAAAGCTGATCTGATGATCTAAAAAAATGTGCTGTACTATGCATTGTCAACGTCTGAACCGTGATGAATGAACAGTGGTTTGGAGCGGTTTGTGATCATTGCTCAAACATGTCATTTTATCAGGCAACTTTAATACTAGGCAAGATTTTTGTCCAAAAGTGAATAAGGACACCAGGTCAAGTTGTAGGTGCCAAATATACTCTGTAATCAGTCCAGCAATCACTATTTTAAAATTAGAAATGTGTAGAATTAATATTTATTAAATGGCTTAAGTATAACTTCATGCACCAAACACCATTTCATTAGCTGTTGAAAACTGGTGAGTTGAGTTGTCAGGTCAAGAAACTGAAAGAGGTTATTCATTTATTTTCTTAAAATATTTATTGTGAACATTTATCAAATGTATGTAATAATAATTTTAGTCTCTGATTCATATTACTGAAACAAATCTGTCTTATGTGTGCACAAGTTTGCATATGAAGAAGATAGAGCAAGTGCACACAGACACACATGTCTGTATTGGCTGGCATGTTCTGACAAAAGTTAAAACTAAACCTACCTTCTTGCTAACAAGTTTGCCATATGAACAATACAATGACAAATTTCCTTAGTATATGGAGATAGTATAAAATATCTCTTAATGCTCTACAATGCTGACTACATTTCTGCATCATCTTGTCTGTTATCTTACCTGGAGTTGTCTCATACACGTGTTTGCTGAGATTTGCGTCCAGTAATCCTACATTGAGCTGGTTTTATTCAGAGATAGAGGTGTGTGATGACTTGAATCCCTCCAGGATTATATAAAGAATTCTCAATTAAACAAAGTAAGTAATATGGTTTTGATATTATTGAGTTTCAATATTTGTTTCTTGAGCAGCAGTAGATTATTTCCTATAATATTATATTGTTATTGTTGTATATTGATGATTTCCTATGGTTGTAAACAATTTAAACAAGTATAAAAGTGTTTAGCCTAAGTTTCAAGAGATTCAATGGTTTGTGCAACAGGGGGTCACTGCCACCATTTAAAGGATCACATATTATCCAAAAATACTTTTTTTCCTGCAGCTTTTGAACAGAATATGTGTCTATAGTGTATCTAGAGACCCCCAACATATGTCAAATTTTAAATGCAGTGTCACACGGATTTTTTTATTTTTTATTAACTGACTGTGTTAGAGATAAACACAGGGCAGTCGCTGACAAAAAGTTTATAATTGATAGTGAATTGTACATTTACTGAGCAGTTCTCTTGGATTCAGGTACGTAAGGTAAACTTTTGCTTTGCACACTTCAACCAGATTCACACGCTATATTTGTATAATATCAATAAACATTTTATAGACATTAATCCTGAAATGAAATCATTAAGTACGATGAATGTCCCTTAGTAACTTCACACTTATTTAATGGTTATGAATTCAACATCAGATTAGAGCAACATTACGTAAAAAAATCAGGATTGCAATTTAGCGCCCCCAAGTTTAGAGTTATGATCAAAAAGTAGCGAGCAGACAACTGTGCTATTAGCCAAACATCAAGTAAGTGCACAAGAAGAGAACACAAGACATAGCAGCCAGCTAATAGTACTTACTAACCAACCGCAAGAAGCCCAGCCCGGCGTCTATCCTTGAACATTTTATTTCACAAAGCTCTCTCCAAACAACTAAAAGTCAGTCCAAGATTGACTCTTGTTTGGCAGCCTTACCGTCTCTCTTTTTCTCTCCTTAGCTTCCTCAATTGTCCTCTTTCCTCTTCCATCCTCTTCCTCTGCTGATCTCAGCTCCACTTCTGGAGCCCATTCCAGCATCACTTCCTATCTGCATCCTCTCTCCACCCAGGGTCTGAAAATCTCCTCTTCCCAGAGGTCCAAAACACCTGTGGTACACACTCACAGAACAGGAAGCACAGCTAACAAACTGAGCCAACATCACAGATAACAGCAGCTAGACATGACCGAGAGTTGAGGCAGAGCAGCCGGACATGTTCTACATAAAATATGATCCAGTATCAACAAAATAAGTGAAATAGTTGGTGCTGTGTGACTTCTAAGCATTACACGATTCTCCTCGGAGATCATACCCAGAGCATAAAATTACATAGTGCATTGAGAATGACAGAGACACCATTCACCCAAAGCCAGTGTAGCATCAAAAGGATTTAAAATGCCTTATTTGTCAGACAATGTAAGTTCATATAAAGTTGTTAGTATGTTGCTTATTTACACATACAGCAGAGCCACATTAGTATTTATTTATAAGGAATACAGTTATTTTTGGTCTCTACTAGCTGCAAAATGTTTAGCAGGTAGTGTACAGTTTTCACTGAAAACAGCTGTGTGCTGTGGCTGAAAACAGCACTATGAACGTGGTGAGAGTTAACCAAAACAGTTCAGATGTGGGCTGGACAGCTGAACTGAGCTGAAATTGGCTATAAAGCTCTGTAAACATGACGGCAACTATAGATTCAGGTGATAATTCTCTGTCTTTATCACTACAAGCAACTGTTTTCACATTGTCATTTGATAAAAAAAATTAAGATTGTAGCTGCTTTAAAAAAAGTTTCCAGCACAGGTTTGTAGGTAGGTGGGATGTTGCTGTTCATCCAAAAGATGTCACCAGTACCAGGTTTTACTCAACAATTACAAGTTGGACTCTGAAATCTCTTTTTCTACTTCAGGAGAGTGGTTCCTCTTCACGATGATGGTTGCACAGTACCGGAAAATAATAATCGCATAAGTACATTTTTACATTGCGTGGTGTTCTCCTTTAAGGGCACAGCAGCAGCAGCAGCAGAGGCGGCAGCAGCACAGTAGTAGAACACCATCTGATAGTCATTACCCCTCCCCTCGCTTTCTCCTCCTCTTCTACTCTCGCTTGATACTCTTCTCTCAGCTCAGACGTATTATTCATTAGTCTGATGAAAAACACCCACCAACTTAGCCGGGTCCAACTTTGCTCACACAAATACTAACACAAAGACACTTATACACACACACATACACACACACACACACACCGTCCCAACCCAGCTGAACTGCTCTGGCGTGGGTCAGGGACCTGTCAAAACTCGGAAGCAGGTCTGGACCCGATACGGTACCACAGAGCAGGCGTCTAAAGGGGGAGAAAGACTCGAAGGAACTGGGCTATTTATCGTAGTCCTTGGATAGTCGTTTCTAGCCTGCGCTCAAAGTGATAGAAGGAAAGTTTCTAGACTTATTATGGTGCCACTGAGCAGACGTCTGGACAGGGTCATTACCAAAAGTATCTGTCTGCTTTTCATGGCAACAAGCACAGAAAGGACAACAGGAAGAATAATAGGAAAAGGAAGAAAAGAAGGTGGGATGGTGGAAAGCAAGAGGGAAAAGGAGACGGACGCAGTGGTTGTGAGAGACAGAGGAAGAAAAGTAGGATGGAAAGGAAGGAAATGAAAGAGGGAGGGAAAGAAGACGAAGGGGAGAAAGCTGGCGGCGGCCTGCCAACGCTCTAGCCTGCATGGTGTATTGCATGGGGAAAATGGTCGGAAGTGCTCGCCCCCCCAACTTGCACCCCCACCACCACCACCAGCCCCATTTCAGCCTCATTCAGCCTCAGCTCCAGCCACACTCTACTGCGTTTCCCAAGAGAGCCAGACTCTACAGCTGGCCTTATTAAACCGAGAGAGGCAGAGAGACAGAAAAAAGACGGAGAAGGAAAGAGAGGTCACACAACTGGAAGACATCAGTTGAAACTGTGCTCGCTCTCTTTTTTTCTCAGTTTTTTCCGTTCATATCCCGTTTTATGATAGAGTTTCTCACAAACACGCTCGCGGTGCACTGGGTTCAAACACATAGTAAAAAGCTATTGTTTGATTCGACATCCCTCAGAACGCTGTAAAACAATGAAACAAATGCTGGGAAATTAAAGACTGTGCGACTTTTATCTCGTTTGTCTGAGTGCGTCTGAAGGCTGTCGTCATACATCTGAGACCTGCTGCATGAGGGTGTCTCTTCTAGTTTGTTTGAATCTTGGAGTATTTGTGAACACACTGGGGCAATAAAAGAAACTTTGAGGGGTGGAAGTCTGTTTCCAATCCATTATGTGGTGTTCATTTTTAATTTGCTTCTTTTCTACTGCAGCTTGGCTGAGGTACCGTTTCACTTTGAGGATTTTTTGTTGCAGATTCTCTCTGCTTTTGAATATGCACATTCACACCTAAACTGAGTATCTTCACAAACAGTTACTGATCTGCCACACTGTGGCAACTGGAGGTGAAGTTCCTTGCTCAAGGCCATTTCACCACCAGTACATATCATGCGTCAGGAAAGCCTTTCCACTGTTTGTCTGGGGGTTCAAATTGGCAGCACACTTGCACTTGCAGTGAAAACACAGCAGTTTTTCTGTCTTGTTTTGTATTTGTAGCTAGTTTCTTTAAATGAGCAGCATCTGGGATTTATTGGCTGTGTAGTTGCTGATTGCAGCTCCCTCACCTCACCCTCTCCTTCATAGTGTAAAGGAAAAGCGATGGTGGCTGCAAAAGGCAAGAAATAACGAGAAAAGCCCATTCTACAGCCAGTTTGTCCACCGTATCCATGACATCACCAGTAGGTTTCTGAAGAGTCGTTCTGAAGCTCATAGTTTGGTAGCTTTGGCCTCTGCTATGTTGGCAGTACCTCTTCTGCCTTCCAGCTGATCTAAAAATCAGCAAAGATGTGGATCATCGGTGGACCTGAGGTGAGCTGAATGACGCCTGGGTGCTCAAACATGCCATCTGTAACGACACCCACCTGTCAGTCAAAGCATCCATGCTGTTAACTATGCATAACTTTAGGCCTTAATATAATTTGAACAGGTGAGCTAGATAGAAATTCAGACTCAGTACGGTTGTCATGAACAGGGAAATAAGCTATAGAGACGAAAACAATTTTGTACCAGGCTATAAACATGGTTATTTCTGCTGTGAAGTTGGACATTTTAATATTAGGGCTTACGGAGACTGACTCATTCTATAGCCAGCCTCAACTGGCCATCTAAGGGACTGCAGTTTTTAGTCACAGTCACAGAGGTTGCTGCTTGCTTAGAAGAAGACCCATAGTGTCTGTTAATATTATATGATAAGGCTTATTCTAATGTAACAAAAACACAACAAATCACAGGTGATTACACACTAATAAAAACATAGTTATGCATTCTGCTTCTACTGTATTCTGTCAATAGAGTTTCCTAAATCTTACACACTGGACCTTTAAGTGTACAAATGTAATCATGAATGATGGTACAATGAACGTATGCTCGGTAGCTACACCATAACACCTCAATGTACAAATATAAATCATTGCACATGGTCAGCTTCCATAGATATCCAAGCCTGAATTGATGATAAATCTGTATTCAGTTTAATGCTGTATCTCATGTAAGTTAATTACGTGCCAAGTGTATTACATAGCCAAAGCGCTCTCCACACTCTGTTACTCTCAGTATTTTATTCCAGTGTAGGTGAAAGGTCTGGTTCATGTCAGTAGATATAAAACAGAAGACACCATTCAGTTTTCTGCAGCCAATCAGACCCTGAGCTACACTTAAAATTCTCCTCTCGTGAATATTAGGCCTCCGTTTCCTGTTGAATGAATGTTGGACAGAAAATAAATGGAGAGACTTAACAAAGGTATAGGAAGTTGACCAAGAGCCAGTTTGGAAGAACTGCTGGTCACCTGTGAGATATTTGCTTTGTTGCAATATAAACAAGTTTGAAAGTTCTCTATAGACATTAACATGAGCCATGTCGTCAAGGGAAACCGTTAAAGGCTTTCTTACACAACTAAATCAGTTCAATACAGACAGCTGCAGCTGGCTTGCAGTTCATTCATGATGTGGAGTAACTGATATTAAAAAATCTGAACTGTGATTACTCGAAAAAGGCTTCTCCAATCAGAGCGGATGCAGCCTCCTTTTTACTCGCTCTGAGTTATTGACGACATAAAAGCAGCTCCCTAGACTCTGCCGTTAAAGACTCTGGCCAGTAGCAGCTCTACGTCTTCTGGGACAGAGGAGTGGTGGAGCGGTAGCAGACTAAAAGAGAAATCAGCTGTAATGTCATTGGCACTAATGAGGTGGGAGGAACAAGTTTGACCACCTGACTCACTCACCTCTCACTCTGTATTTTTAACTTTCCAGTGGCTTTCTCACCCACTTTTTCTTCTTCTCTTCATCTGCCACCGTCTCTGCCTACCGCTCGCATTTTTGTGTGTGTGGGTGGGGGGGGGGTATGAGCTTAGCCAGGCTGTCCTGCTCTGTTGTACCTTGGCTGCAATCATTTGCAGAGCTGTACTTGAATGTAGTTCACTGTAAACAGTCTAAACCTATAACCAACAATCTGGTCTCCTTGAGAAACAAATAACTTATGTTAACAGGATCAGTCATGATAAATGGATATCATCTGAAAGGTAACAATAAATAAAATGGTTCACACTATGGTTTTCCAAACCCTTAAGGCCCTGGTTGGCTCCACTACGTTCCATGGTGTAATGACTGGCTGCCTCAGATGCCAGGGAGCTCACATCACTAAGAGAAAGAGAGGGGGGAAACAAAAAGGGGGGAGCAGAGAGAGTGACAGAGGTAGACATGGGTGGGAGGTGGTAAAGAAGAAACTTGCCACCAAGTCTGAAAACTACAAGAAGTTATTACAATTGGAATTTAAAAAGAAAGATACTAACAGACAATATGAAGAAAAATAGATAGTTTCATGTATGAACAAAGAAAGGTAGAGTACCTATATGTTTTGATATATATGATGTTTAATTTATTTTTATTTGCTGGGTGATGTTATATTGTAACTTTAGTTAGTGCTTCCATGACTTTCTCAGTTGGTTATAGTGTCTGGACATGGAAAGGACTTGGGACGATTTGGGAAAATCCGAAGGATGTGACGCACTCCTGACTGCCTTCCAATAACGTCAACAAACAATGGCAGCTACTACAACACACAGTCCAAGACCAAGCCCAAAGTCAGAGCTAACACTACTGTAAAGCATGAGACATATACTGTGGTTTTCACTGCTTTGTGATGTGGATGGATCACTTACTAGCCAATGTAGCAAAATGCTGTCATGGGTGGATAGCATCAGCTAATTCATCCAGATTCAAGTGTGAACAACAGGGTACTAACTTAATGGCTAGGGGCTACCTGTGTGTCCAAAGACAACAAAATCAGCCTGCCAACACCTCTACGGCACACTAATTAACATGTTATATCTTGTTTGTTTAATCGGTACAAAAACAAATAGGGATTGTGTGATTTTTTTGC
This sequence comes from Larimichthys crocea, assembly GCF_000972845.2. Classification (NCBI taxonomy): domain Eukaryota; kingdom Metazoa; phylum Chordata; class Actinopteri; family Sciaenidae; genus Larimichthys; species Larimichthys crocea. The sequence continues at coordinate 23,675,408 of NC_040023.1, forward strand.
CCATAGCAGTGATTTCCAATGGAGACATCACACATGAGCCAACACCTTCAAGGCTCCACTTGTAGCAGGTTGAGTTTTTTGACTGTATAAATATGTAGTAGTGGCATTATTTGCTGACTGAGTAAATATACTCACCAATTACATAACTAGCTAAATATTTGAGTCAACACTGACAGATTTCCAGTTCACTGGTTTTCAGACTTCCTTTTAAATGTCCTAAAGTGGGCAGAATGGGAAAGCTGAAGTGAAGGTGTAATGAAAATAAATATTAAAGTGCAAAAGCAGTTTTATTGTCAGGTCAAGTCCAAACATTTCATACTTCATACTGCACTTTATGACTGTACTACTGTGCAGTGAAGCGACATTCACAGAGCAGACCTTGAAGAGTGAAAAACAATCCTTCTTTAAAAGTATCACTTCAATTATTGGGCGGTAGGCGGTGAGGAGGCGCTTTTCGGTTGTCCTCCAGCATGTCAAAGGTCAGAGTCACATACAGAGTTACAACTTGAGCTGATACTGAAGGGATTTTTTTTGTCTTGTTTATTTAACCACATAATAGAGCACTACATCTACAGTATATTTCACAGGAGAGCACAGCCTTTTAATTAACAATTCTTGCACTGTGTATACATTTTATTGTATTTAAAAAGAAAAGAGAGACGCCGCAGGAGGCGTGAGAGTAACGTATCAGTATGTCGAGAGTGGAAGAAGTGAGGAGAAGAGTTCATTTGATGAACTTGTTAAGGGAAGCTGAGGGTTAAAGTGAAAGATGTGTGAAGTCAAACCTTTGTGTTAAGTGTGTGTGTGTGTATGTGTGTGTTTGATGTTACAGTCTTATAAAGCAGCAGCTGGAGAGGGCTGTCCCATGAGAACCACCGCAGCCAGCTAGTAAACCACACACACACACACACACACACACACACACACACACACATATGCAGTCTTTAATAAAGCTATTGCTTGGGAAACAGACCAGACCCAGGCCAATCTGAGGCTCTTTTAAGGCGACAGTGACACGGTCATGCTCACGTTCTTATAGATTCACATCCTCTGAGCCAAAAAGAAATGACAAAAGAACCTCATTATTCCGTCTTTCAAACCAGTTTCCTAATCAGACAATAGAAAAAACTCTGACACCTAAGTGGTGTAGGTGTAGGATATATTGAAATGTAGGTCTTTTGTGAACGTCTCTTTCCTGGTGTGTGCAATTATGAGTATTTTGTCTGCATATGGTTCTACTGTAAAACTGTAAATGTACTGTAAAACTGCCCCGTCCAGATGTGGAGTTAGTAATACAAGCCACAGCAGGGGGGGGCACCTAGTGAGTGCTATGAAGTCAGTAGCTCAGTGAAACTCATTAAAAAAGTGGAACACCTGGAAGACCCTGTGAAATACCAGACTGAGGTTCATGTATATTAAATATTTTGGTTCTGTCTGTGCAACAAAGTTGATAAAGCAACAGGAACAGATAAACCGACTGATAATTAGTATGCTTTGCATATTAAAAAGAATGTTTTTTTCTCCTTTTTTAAGCTCTTCGTCCACTTGAGAAAATAAGAGACAGGTGCAAGGGCTCAGGCAACAAGTTTCTCTGTTTATGGCAAGTCTCTGTGTAGACAAACATTAGCTGCAGACAGAGCTCCGAATTAGTCTGCACCACAAGAATCTCAATATTTAAGGAAAACCACTGTTCTTTGCACATTCACATGTCATCAAATATCTTTTTTTTTTCCTTGATTGTAGGAATTATATTGGATGACATCATTCTGCAGCTGACTGGGAGCAAACACTCCTATTTTAGAGCTGTGGATCGTTTCCAGGAGATGATATAACACAGTCCAGATGAGTCCCTCCAAGGATTGTCTCATTATCACACACGCCGCAGCTGCACGACCACTGTGTATATGAGTAAGCGTGTTTATGTGGGTGTGTGTGTGCAGGCAGGCTGCGCACGTGTCTAGGTGTGTGTGTGTGCGTGTGTGTGTGTGTGTGTGTGTGTGTGTCTGTGACCATTTAAACTCTACTTGCAGTCAATTACCAGAAAATGACTTGTGTGGACCGTTTTCTTTCCAAAAAAACTAATTACAGGGTTTGGGTTAAGGTTAGGATTGGGGTTGGGATTGCAGGAAAGTCCTGGAAGGAGCTTGTTCCATGTGGACGACGTGAAACCAGGGGCGTAGCCAGAGGGCTGCCAGGGTGGGACTGGACACCATCCAAATCTGATTGCTCCCCCTCTGTACAGAGCCAAAATTTGGAGTGTATATTTAGATATTATAGGTTTACCAAATTGAGAGATTACATTGTTTTAACCTCTGACCTCTAAATTAAAAATATTTGAACAGTTCAGTCAATAGTGGCACCAACAATTGTGGCCTAAAAGTTATTATATAGTTGAGTCTACTATGCAAAAACTCAACTCAATAAAAACACATAATACGCCTCAGAGACTTCACTAAAGCTGTGATGAAAAGCTGGTTAGAGGCCTCACACCATTCAAATACTGCTCGTATTGCATATTCATTTGCCCCCAAAGCAACAAAACAAACAGTGATTATCAATGTGTGGCAACTGCTTTGTCTTGAGAATTCATCTTGTGGTTGTGATAATGTTTTTAAAGTAAGTATTTGCAAGAAAATAAACACCACCAAACACCAAATAAAACCCAGAAGAAGAGTTACTGAAGCGTTTATTGGGTCTTTTTGGTTAAAATGAAGAATGTAAGTAGCTAAAAAGCCATTTGGTAATTAAACAAAACATTTTCAACCACATTAATTATTACTCTTTATTCATTTCTACTACATTGTTCAATCTTTTCTCAAACAGAAGTATTACTGGAAAAAGGTCTAACATACAAATCAAGTGAAAGGCTGAAGGCAGGAAGAGTTTTTTTCTTTTAATATGTCCAATAATAGTAAATTTATTTAACATTGGTTGGTCTTAATCCCCCTTGAGAGGATCAAATCATTTCCCTCATGCTTTATTTATCTTTCAGTCGCATCTGGAAAACTGAATATGTCTGTGTGTCATTTTTGTGGATTCATTTTAATTAGAGTTTTGTTGTTCTTAAGTTCTTAATGCTATAAAGTCTTAATATTACAATCTGTCTCTCTAAGAAATTACAAAAACAGCATATATACATGTTGTATTAGTATTAGGACAAACAGCAATTTGACATTTGTTTTTACCATTTAGAAAATAATGCATTGTAGCTTTAAAAGTATGTACAACAACAATATATATAACCTGGATGTCTTGTACAATCTTCAGATGTAAAAAGTAAGATGAAGAGGAAGAGGAGGAGGAGGTAATAGAAGGAGGGTTTCCGACAGTAGCCCAGACCTGACAGTTTCCTTCATATCCGACTTCATTCAGTCCCATTCAGGGACCCTGCACATGGTAAAACCATCACAGGCACACACACAACGCACACACACAGACTCCCACACACTGCCTCGCTCTCTCATACATACAGAAGACACACATGTTCTCTCTCAGTCTCAACCAGGAAATGGCTTTTACTCATATATGAGAACACAAGAAATACAGACAGGGAGACAGACAGTCATTTGGCTCTTACAGAAAAGTTTATGCCACTGAAGGCCGAGATTAGGACTCCCAGCTGGGAAAATCTGGACAGACGATGTGAACAAGGTGTGCTCTTCTTGTCCTCACATCTACTGTCTGAGAACGACAGGAGCTGCTTACCGACAAACTGTTTTATTTGTTTGTAGCAGCTGTCTGTGGGTGTGTTAATCCTTTCCAATGCAAATTCATTTTCTTATCATCACCTAGAATGACTCAGCATTCTTGGAGAACAGAATGTTTATATGTGATGATGTTGCAAAAAAAAAGAAAGAAATCTTTTAAACACTTTTTAAAGTTTGCATCCAGTGATGTGGTTGTGGTTGGGCAAATAAAACATTTGGTTAAAGAAGGGAAAAATGTCATCATGATTAAATATTAAAGGAATAGTTTGGCATTTTGGGAAGTTGCAGTAAGTTAGATGAAAAGATCAGTTTGACTACCAAGCAGCACTAGAAGCTGATTAGCTTAGCTTAGAATAAAGGCTGAAAACAGAGAAACAGGTAGCACCTCTAAAGCTCACTTAGCGTGTTTTGAATAAAGTGACAAATTATGTTTGTATTGGGGGTTAAACAGTTTCTTGGCTGGGCACTGGCAGCCTGACACCTTTACCTTCATGGCAAAGTTACTGTGCGATACAATGTGTGGTCTTTATATAAGGTAAACTAATCAGCTGCTAACAGTAGCTTCATAGTTACCGAACAGATGTGACAGTGGTATAGATCTGTCTCTTGCCAATAAGTGAATGTGTGTATTCCCTTAAATATCAAACTACTTCTTCAAAAGGACAGAAACTCTGTTCATTGGTAGGCAATAGAGCAACCATTCACCAACCTGTCCATAAAAAAACTTATTTCTCACTGTACACTTCGCTTTATGAGTGTTACACTACTTTGTACATTGGCACTGAGCTGAAAAATGTATGTGTGTATGTATGTAAGAATGTAGCATGATTGAAATTGGATGCATTTTAGTAAGACAGTCATTGAATGTATCTTCAGCCTGTAGCCTCATAGCAAGTCAGTTCCTACTTTTCCAGGCAACTACATATTCCTTTATTTATCCAACAGCTCGGGTAAAGCTGCTGTTTGGTAGTGTTCTTCAAAATTCAAATCAACGCAATGAATAACACACCTCCTACACTTCATCCCAGAGGTAACTGGCAGAGTGATTGATAAACTATCACAATTTCCGAGACTCTGGCACACAGTATAGTACACCTGCTGATCTTTGACCATCGTACCACTGTTAAATTTGGGTTAAAGCTTTAAGGTTTGAATAACAGACCAATAATTGTCTTAAAGATTTAGAGTTATACTGCTTTCTTTTGTTTCACGCTCATTAAAACCATAAAAAACCCATAAAGTCCAGCTGCGATGTATTCTTACACCACTAACCAAAAATGTGTCCTTAACTCATCTAGACTGGTTAACTGAGAACCTCATCTTAGTCAGCTCGGTTGGATGAGGTTCAAAAAAAGATGTAATTTTGTCTGCTGCCACTAGACGGGGTGAGAGATGGGGGGAGCCAAATGCCTGCCCATAATAACCACCAGACATGACTCATTCAGCGTGGAATACCACAGCAGCCACAGACAGGTCTCTGGCAGACAAGGAGAAGAAATCCGACCCTGCTGCAGAGTTTGTGAATGGGACAGGAATGAGCAAAACCAGGGTAAATTTAATAGAGCTCCAATATTTTTCAAAGATTTAGGAGTTTTAAAAATTCATCAAGTGTTTGGTTTGGCTTATTTATGAAAGTCAAGTGTCTAAGTGGCTAAACACTGTGTTTTATTGATAAGAAGAAACTCTGTCTTTCTCTCTTGCATTTTCTTTTCATTGCTATTATCTAATTCCCCCTTGGTTCTCTGATTCTCTTGGCAAAAGTTCAGCTCATCAAGTCTTCAAGTAGAACTCCTAAAAGACAGCACAGGAACAACACATCACCTTGTCAGATATGATTGTAGCTCTGATCATCGTCATTCTTGCCCAGACTTCCCCCGTGGAGAGCACCACTCAAATTGAAGACTAACACATGTTGGACAGTCGAATCATTATTTGCTTATGTGGAGTCCATCCAAGGCTGGAAGACCTAAAGAGCCAAGAGTCTAATCTGTGGGCATAAGGAGTAACATAGAAATAACATATTGTACAACTTAAAGAATGGCAGGGGAGCAAACTGTGAGCGGTCACATTACATGAAAACAGCAGGCAGGAAGTGTTTTGCAACAGCGGAAAATCTTCAGGTCCAGTCTGACCACCAGACGGTCACACTTCATCTGGCCTGGAGGCTGCGGTCAGTGGATGGATACCTTCCCTACCGTAAGGGTTGGATATGCTGTCATACATTTGTCTATTGCTCCCTCTCACCCTTTTTTCCATTCCGCTTCCTCTCTCTCTCACTCTCTCTCTCTCCTGACAAACCTAACACTTCTTTTTCCTTTACCTTTACCTTTTTGTTCTTTCTTCCTCCTTTTCCTCCGAACTTCCTCTGCTTCTCTTGCTTCATCTCCTGTCTGTCTTTTCCTACTTTCCTCCTTAGCAACCTTACCTCATTGTGTTTTTGTCTCTTTTTCCCCCCTCCTACCTTCCCCTTCAAACTTTCTCATTCTTCCCTCTCTCACCCTCTTTCTTTCTCTGTTTGTGGTCAGTCACACTTAATCTAGCTCCATCCATCTGTTTCTCTTCATTCGTTTAGTCTGCTCTGTTTTTGATTAAGATTACATCAGGCTTTGACCTATTAGTGTGCCGTGATCCTTTTGAAGTCATTCTGTGGTTACAGGTTAAGCTCAAAGCCCACCACTCCTCTTACTCAACATAATACAGACAGTATTTGGAGGGGGAAGGTTCTTAAAACTTTTCAGCCAGGGACCAAAATGACTTTTTTTTCCCTGGGATCCAGGATCATTAAATCATACGAGCGTTCTTGTCATGTGGAGACCCACTAGAGGAGGGCCTGCGACCCATTTTGGGTCCCAACCCATAATCCAACCTAGCAATCTGTGAACTGGAATATATTGTTCATTTAACCTCATATCCTGAGGATTTTGATTACATTTTGAAGGTAACTTTTCCAACCAGAGAATTTCTGTTCCCTATTAAGGGTTCTGTTTAAAGTTGAGTTCAGATTCTGCACTAAACATAATGCAGACCTCTTGAACAAAATCTTTTTAGAAGGCATGCTGATACCCTGGTTAATGCACATACCGTATAACCACAACATCCACAGTTTCATCTCCAGCTGAGGATTTATGTTGTCTGTCAGACCTCTCCAATAAAACTGAAAATCCCCCAAAAGATTTCTATTATTGAATCTTACCTACAACCCTAATACTCATTAAAACCACTAATTTCTGTTTGTTTTTATCTGAAGACCAACAAAAAGTCCTGCATATCCTCAAATCCAGCAGGGTATGAAGCGGATATACATCCATGTTTCAACATCAGCACTGACCCCTTCTGCCCCCCCCATCATATCTGACAGCTCATAAGTAAAATGTCAGCATTTATTTCCAGTTATAGATCGAGATATCATCTCTGAAACCAGTTAACTCTCCTTTCATTCTCTGACTTGGATGCCTTTGAATAGAGATTGACTGAAATGTTAAACTGTACATCATCATTACTCCTGGGTCAAAGCAGGGGTAAGTAGCCAATTGGCCAAGTCGTGACGCTAAACTGACATCTATTGGCCAAGTTGTGGCAGGGTAGGATGTTAAAGTCATTTAGACTCATCAGGCTAAGTGGACACAGTTGACTGAGAGGTCTCGAACCTCCCCTCGTCTGGTTGTGGGTAGTTTTCTGTGCCAACATTTCTCAATTAGAGCAGTGGATGAGAGGACATCTGGGAGCCCGGGCTATGTCTGTTTGACTTATGCATGTTAACAAACGCCAACAGGCACGAATTCATTTTACAAATGAACCATACATGTCTGTCTTTTTAACAACCAATCAATTATAGTGGTCAGAGTTTGCAACAATATTGTGACAATGTCAGAGTGAAGACTGACTCTTTTTTTTTTTTTTTTTACAGTGCAATAGATTTGATCACTGAATATTCTGGATACCTATTGATCAGAATTAATATGTGTTGTGTTGTGTGTCACAGCAGGTGTGTTTTCATCAAAACAAAGCTCTAAATAAACCAACCATATACCACCTGCTATTGCTTTCAAAAGGAATACACATTTTAGGAAATATATTTGCTTAAAGTTAGATGAACTCGTACAGTGACTCTCTGGAATTTTGTTGCCACCAGTCCAGTTAAGAAATGTTCCACTTATTATCATTATTGGGCCATTGTATGCCTTTATTATATAACACACAGAAAGGAGATGATGATTTTGGCTAGACCACTGTGGTCCCCCTTTGAATCAAAGCAGCACTTTTGCTGCACTGTGAGATCTCACATTTTACTGACTACAGGTTAATGACAGCAATTTAGATACAATTGTGGAAGTGGATCCTTGTGTCACAAGGATGTCACATTTCAAACAACACAAAGTAGGAAAGTGACTCATCACATGTTTGACCTTAAAACAGTTTCAGATGGAGAAAAAAGTGAAAATGGAAACATTTAGTTTAAAAGAACACATCTGAAGTTACTCTAAAAGCACACATATACTTCCTCTTCCTCTTCTTCCTCATTCTGCCCCACCACTCCTCCTCCCATCTCCTGCCACCCGATTCTGATCACCATGCATCTCTCGCCGCTCTAAGAAAATCACCTCCATCACCAGTCGGGTCGTAGGCGTCCTTTAAACCCTGCTCTGTTTGACTGACTGAGCTGAATGAAGATACTTTAAGGGGTGAGTGCCTCATATGTAAACATCTGGATGGTGTTTATCCTTATGAATATTTTCTTCACCTCTGTGTCTCGCTGCACCTTTCTCCTCCTCCGGTGACATTACAGAGCTTGTGTCAGCGGAGATGTTGGCAGGTGCGTTAGTTCTGGGCACCATCCTTACAGCTTTACCAGGTAAGAGAAAAACACAAAAACACACCAGAAATCATAGCTTTTTTTCATCATGAGGTGTAAAACTTGAACAACATTTTAGTAAATTCAGTAAATTCTTATTTTTTAAGGGGATGAAATTAACTGGTAGGCTCCTTAATTGTCAGATATGTGCATTGTGTTCCATATATATCATGAATATGTCACACATACTGTAAAACAACAGTTTAAAAATGAATGAGTGACTTATTGGATCCATTATGCACATAAGGTCCTGCAGCCAGGTGCCCTTGCCTTTACGCTCAGGTTATTTATAAGTATTGATTGCCTTTTGTGCAAGGTAGTCAGCCAGGCAGGCAGTTAGTAGCACAGGACGACACCACGGCTGCACATCAGAGCTCATTCTCACTGCTTCAGTTTTATGTGTCACTGTCTGAGCTGATCAGAGCTGTGGTTTGACAAGTTTTTCTCTGAGGAGCCACAATGAGGGAAAACTTTGACTTGTGGGTTGTATAAATTTACACTTCTTTTAGTCTTCAAGTATGTATTCCCCAAACCTTTGGTAGTCTGTTTTATATGGCAAGCAGTCTGAGGAGGTCTGTTGGCTTATTAATGATGTTTATTTGTTTGTAACCCTCAACTGATTCTTGATTTTAAAAAAAAGAAAATGACAAGAAATGGTGAAAAGTATGAAAAACAGCTTATAGATGCTCTTCATCTATCATCCTGTCTAGCTTTGCATACGTTTTCACCACAAATGTTTGTTTCTTGTGCAGATGAACTTGTTGCATAAGTGTTTTTAAATTGTCCTGCAGGTATCCAGAGCAGGTGGAGTGTGACATTTTCAAGGAGGGAGATCTGTGTGTGGGCAGGAACAACTGTCACTCTGCCCTGCCGTTATGACTACCCATCAGGTATCTATAAATCTGTAAATCTCATCAAATATCCAAGCTATTCAATGCTCTGGATGCTACATGTGTCCAAGTTTAAAGCAATGAAGATGAGCTCAAAAACATAAAGCCTTATAAGGCATAATTTCCTTCTTCTTCATCATCATCGATATACATGTTCGATACATGTTGTTTTAGTATGATTTTGAATTATATTATGAATGTTTAGTTTTACTCTAGTCTTTCTTTACCTTCATAGGTCATACTGTGAGGCGGGTCATGTGGTTCCGTGTGTCTGCAGACGGTCGCAGAGAGTTCACTCACCACACTGACCCGAACCAGATCAGCCTCTCGTACCGTGGACGTACACGGTAGGAGAAACACGCACTATGATTTTTTAAAGCTGACATGCTGTAAATGTGAAACAGTGCATAAAACTATATGACAAACGAATTGTGGGTTCCAGCTACATCGGTGGCAGCTATTCCAGCTGTTCGGTCCAGATTCGGGTTGTGAAACTGAGTGATGCAGGTGACTACCACTTCAGGTTTGAGACAGACCAACCACTGGGGAGATGGACCTCCCCTAACACCATCAGACTTGATGTAACAGGTAGGTTCATACAAACTAAAGCTGCTCTCATATTTCTGATATGATAAAGATGTATTGGGTCATAATAATCCTGCACTGGACTTAAGAATGTCTGTATGTATTTCAGACCTTCAGGTCCAGGTTCATCCAGCAAGACCTGCCAACATGTTTGGCTTTGGAGAGACTGTGTTTGTGGGCTGCCAGGCCAGAGGATGTGCTGCTCCAGGAAGGAGTCTCGCACTGTACAGGTGTGTTTAATGTACATCTTACAAACAGCGGTTCAGAGCACAGTGTAGTTAATTTAAAGAGAACACCATCTGCTAGCTACACTGTAGATATAATATGATGCTCCTCACACAGGAACGGACTGAACCTTGGCTCGCATGAGAAGTGGATGATAATCAACCGCTTTGACCAGCAGGATGCTGGAGCGTACACCTGTCGTCCAATCCCACCACAGAATGTCCAGTCACCATCACTCTCTCTGGCACAGGGACGTGAGTACAATGTGTTTTATTGTTTTAACACAGAAATACAAGTAGCTAAGGTATTTAACTGAGGTTTACCAGATACATACACACCTGCTGCTGGCCACACCATGTCCACTCCCTTTTTTACCTCCACATATAACTTTTTTTCTCTCTTGCCTCCTATCCAGACGGTCCTCACTCCACCTCCATATCAGTGTTACCAGTGGGAGAGGTGTCCGAGGGGGGTTCGGTCACTCTGACCTGCACTAGTGATGGAGCTCCACCTGTAGAGAGCTTTGCATGGTTCAAAGGTACAGGACAGCGTATGATGATACTTTATGTTCACTGAACACATTCATTGGCTGTGATGCATGAGCTAACTGAATGAGACAGTTAACGTACGTAGCAATAATCTGCTAGTATGTCTTTGTGGGTTCTCCAGACATGGACAGTGGCAGCATCCCAGACAGTTTTAGGCCTCATCTGCACCTGTCCCACCTCAAATACACAGACAGAGGAGAGTACTTCTGTGTCGCACGTAACTCGCTGGGAACAGACCGCTCCAAACCGCTTCTACTCAATGTCACTTGTAAGTTTGTTGAATGTGTTCATTGTTAGCACTGTATCTGTTAGCCCAACTTGAAACACTTGCACAGATTAAAACTACATGCGTATAGCAGAAGTTAATTCTGAGGGCAAAGAACCTTTATAACCCCACGCCAGATCTGTATTCATCTTTCTATTTTAGGTCCTGTTGTGTAAATCGGTCAAAGGTTAGTCTGGGTTACACTGATTAGGCAACACATTTGAATGTCTTGTCATAATGGAAATACTAAGTATCATGTGGATTCAGTAGGAAGTAATACAAAGTGTTAGTAAGAATAAGTTTCGAAATGCAGTCAGTCAACAGAAAATGAATCTGCAGCTATACTAGTATTCAGTTTGTTAAACATTGCACACACTGCCTACAGTTTTTTTTCTGACTCTGGTCCTGCTTTTCCCTCATACCTAAAAATCCAAGATCTGTAGATTGTATCTATAGGTCATATCCCCCTTTTTTATCTTGAGATTAGTTGACTTTATCATCCACACAGCACGTTTGGTAGAGACCAGCACTGCCTCCCATAAAATCCATATTCTATGAGAAGCTGTTCAAGTGGCATATGGTGTCTGTTTGCCTGTTTAGACTCTCCAAAGAACACGCGTGTGCTGGTGACTCCTCCAGGTGACATCAGGGAAGGATCATATGTAAACCTGAGCTGTGTCAGCCACGCCCACCCTCCTGCCAGCAGGTACGATGAAAACTTCTCCTCCAGGTTTATCAATCAAGTCTTTCTACCAAGTAATGCATGATGGTAATGCTAAACTCAATTTATGATGCTGTTTCTTTTCTTATAATGGTCCTTAGAGATGTTTTTGATGTATTTGTCCTCATTATCATCATAATTCTGGTCATTGTCACCTAAACATTCTCTTTTTTTCAAATCATAACCTTTTAAATTTAGACTTTAACTTTCTTCCAGTACTGGGCATCATGTAAAAACATTTAAATGATAAATATTCACCTATATACAATTCAGTATCACATAATCTAAGAACAAAGATTATATTTTTACAGATTGCCTAGTCATCACCATCATCATAATTATCATTATCATCATCTTCACCATCCTCTCTCCGGCAGGTATGCTTGGTATCGTATCCTAGGAGACCAGGTGTTGGCTAAAGGAACCATCCAGAACCTGACTTTCCCTGTAGTGCGTGCTCACCATGCTGGCCAGTACTACTGTACAGCATGGAACCGGTTAGGATACCAAACCTCCCTTGTTACCACCCTCTCTATACTTTGTAAGTAGTGGGTGGGTGTGTGGTTTGTGTGTCTGTGACATTTTTTAAATTTTTTTATCAGGGCTTGGCTTGACTGTTTGTTATAAATACTAATATGTATCTGAGGACAAGCTACTCAGTGACAGTCCTCTCCTCTCCAGCCATTTCTACTATAACGTTAATACAAACTGTGTATTGGTATCAATGCATAATGTGACCATAGTATTTCCCTACTCATTAGGTGATGTACGGTGTCTCCATACTCTAACCTTCTTCATACTTCAGTTTCAAATTGTGATATAAAATTTAACATAATTTGCATGACAAAACCTCTCTTAACCGTGTGTATCTTCTTCCCTGCAGACCCTCCTAAGAACACCTCAGTTCTGGCTCGTCCCTCCAGTGTGGTAGATGCTGGTCGACCTTTGACCTTAACCTGCAGCAGTCAGGCCAACCCAGCAGTGGACAACTTTACATGGCACCGATTAACTCTGGACGGGGGCTCTGTACAATGTTAGCATCCTAAAAATGTGGTTCCACTCAAGGTTAACATTACAAAATCATCAATACCTAACTCTATAACCTGTGGTAAATGTTTGTAGTCGGTGAGGTGTCGTGCTCTCTGGACTATCTGACACTCTCACTGAAACAGTAAGAGCATGTTGTCCCTCTCTGTGCAGCGTGGGGCACCAAGTCGGGTCCTGTCTTCACCTTCTCAGAGGTCGGTCCTGGAGAGAGCGGTCAGTATTACTGTGAGGCCAGGAATCGAATCGGAGTCCACAGCTCTCCTGTCCTCACCGTACGAGTCAGAGGTACATGATGATTCATGCATGGACACTTCTTTTTGACACTGCTGTCAAACAAAACGGAAAGCCCCACCATGAGGGTCATGTTTATGGTTTTTTACAGGATATCTCAAAGGTTATCACATTTGTTACACACATTGTGAGCATGTTGTTTTTAGCATTTAGCTCAAATTGTGCTCATATACAACCTCACAAGGCCACTACCAAGCTACACTCTTATATACCAACTGAACACATGATGAAGTAGTTATATGTAGTAGTTATATCAGTTGGCAGTAGAAAGAAGAGCTATTTCTGTGAAAATGTAATAGATTACTTAACAAGTGCAAGTTTTGACCCTTGCCAGAGAATGAAGAGGCTTCACACTGAGAGCTCTTTAACATTACAGCAACCTTTGAGACAAAAAGTGCTACAATGGAATTTTTATGTGGTGATTTTCATGACTTGTGAAGGTGTCCGCGTTACATTCACACTCAGTCTGAAAGCCCTTAGTGGTTCATCTCTGCTGACAACTGTTCCCCAACACTCTCCTGCCTTTACTGTAGCGGGTTGCACCCTGACTCCCCTCTTTTTTCGGAGTCATTGTGCATTGTCACTTATAAAGGTGTAATGGAAGAGATGAGGTGACACTGATAAGCTTAGTGAAACACCATCGCACCATTTTTACATCTATGTTTCTGATTATCTCAGACAATGACCAAAGTGTCTTTCTGAGATTACAGCTCAGGGGACATTTGGATGTGTGTTTGAAATGATGAGTGATTAAACCTCCCCTGTCGGTATCACAGCATGAGGCCCTATTCTTCGTTGTGTATGGTCTCAAGGTTTCTGACTGTTTTTCTATGAGTCATGGTGAGTCATGTAAAGCCCTCTCGCTATGAGAGAGGAAGGGGTGATGAGGTGTTGTGGAAAACTACTATTTGAGTCTAGACAGCTGAAAGAGTGGAGCTAGGTTTGGACTTCAGAACTGGAAACACAAGTTTTAAGTCTAGACGCCTGCAAGATGATGCACAGCTCTTTCCCCAGTGCCTCACTTTCTCTTTTTCTATTTTTGTCTGTTGTTCTTTTTTAGTTTGCCTCACTTCTATTTTTATTCACCACACGTTAACCCTTAGTATTCTCTTATTTCTTCCTCTTTCTAGTGAAGCTGATAGCCTTTATTGTCCTCCCTCTGGCAGGTCGTCTTAAGGTCATTGCCTTGGCCTCAGCAGTAGGCGTGTCTGCTGGACTCATCACTCTCACAGTGGCCATTATGATCAGGTGACACACTGTTATTTACTCACTGCTGGATTAACTATTTCAGGAATATCCCAACACTGTATGCAATTCTACAAGTTTGCATGTTTGCATGTTCTCCCTTTGTCTGCATGGGTTCTCTTCAGGTACTCTGGCGTCCTCACACACCCCTCTACATGACTCTAAATTCCCCATAGGTGTGAATGCTTGTTTGTCTCTATGTATCAGCCCTGTGATGAACTTGCAACATGTCCAGGGTGTACCCACTACCCACCTCTTGCCCAGTGTCAGCTGGGATTGTCTCGACCCTGATAAGGATAAGTGGTCATGGAAAATGGATGGATAGTTTATGCAATAATTGTGTGTCCATCCGAGCTTATTTTAGTGTTTAACATGCATTTATGCAACCCATTTTATGGATGTTCGCATGAGGTTTATCTTCAAACACCTGGTTTCATACATTATTTTTGTATTAGGAGTCATAACACGGTTATGATGTGATAATATTGTCCCTGTGTCATTATAGTAAGAACATGCACAGAGTAGACATGGAGTCAGGAGAAGCAGCAAACAAGGTACAGTATTTATTGATCTAAAATGTTTGAATTGTTTTATAATGACACAAGATCTTCAGTTTTTGTTCGACCAGCCAATTCAGAAACATGCTTTTAAATGATGTAATATCCCAGAGTCAGGATAGTTTCAATAATGTGACATTGCAGTTTTCTCTCAGTTTTACTCTTTCCCTTGTCTGTGTCTCTGTGTGTGTGTGACCCCAGCGTCCGTCAGTGACAGCTGACACCATGTTCTATGAGTCAGCCCAACAGACCTTTCCAGTCAGAAAGGGCAAGATGTCCGACATACCGGTACACAACTCAGTACACAATTTGAGAGACTTAAATAACTCTGGAAAGGAACGACAAAATGTTACAAATGATCTGTATTTCTGATGTACAGTATGTCTGTGTCGCTCACAGGAAGAGCCAGAGGAGTTAAGTGACAGCTCCCACCCCGCCATCGTCCCTCTGAAGGATGCTCCACCAATCACAGAAGCTGAAAGTCACAGCCCTGCCCGCAACTACATCACTGTGCACTACTCCAAATTATCCAGGTAAACACCATCTTTCTTCATCTCTGTCCCTTCCTTGTCTGAACTTCATCCGTCTTTCTGTCTTTTTCACTTCCCGTCTCTCTCCTTCTTTGCCCGTCTGACATCTTCTGTCTCCCATCATCACCATCTGTCTCCCCACAGAGCTGCTGACCACAACAGCAATCTACTGTTTCATGTCTTGTATGCCACAGATTTTATTTTACAGCTGCAACGGCCCTCTTCATTTTTTCTTTATCTTCCCGTCATCACCTTCTCTGCACTTTCCACTTCTTGTCTTTTCCTCTGTCTTTACACTCTTTGGTCTGTGATATCCAACACTTTCTCCTGTTTATGAGTGGACAATAAATTTCTCATCCCAGTTTTTGGATCTTAAAAACATTTACATGCTTCTGGAGTGAAACAAAAAAAAAATGCTTGCTGTTTTTTTTTATTTTTTATGATTTAATCTGATGTCCAGATGTCCAGATCAACTCATATGGTTTCTGTTTGTTGTTGATGTTGGTTCAGTGGGGACCAGGTGCAGGTCCACAACCTGCCACTTGGCGGTGATAAAAAGCCGAAGGATTCCTCCAAAGTTGTTTACACGTTACTGCAACAACCTCACAACTAAAAAGAGAAATCAGACCACAGAGGTACAGTTATATCCAGTTTTGTTTTTGCTGTTTTGTGTATTTAAAATTACATTGCATTTAAAAGTACACAGGGATGTGTCAGTGCTTTGATTAACCCACATACAGAAGGACAAAATACTTTTAATTTATTTATTATTTTTACAATAATAAAGAACCCCTGCATGTTTATTTTCATAATACATCAAGTTTGAAAAATTTCAGTGGCACAACAACCAAAACCATGAAGGAATAAATACCCAAAATACTAACAACAGTAACAATGATGATTGTAAATGATAATTAAATGATTATGATCAAATTGTGTAATGTAATAATTTGCATTGATCTGTGTTCTGTTCAGTTTACTCAGATTTCTGCTCCTGTTATTCTCAGCTGAACAACACATCAGCCTTCCTCGTGTGAACCAGTCGCTTTACATCCATTCACCCAGAGAGGATTGTGGGACAGGAAATGACTCCTTGTGGACTCTGACGATGCCTTATGCTTTTCTGGGTCAGACATGTTGTGATGGATTCTCCACAGTTCATCAGACCATGAGGACAACATGTGGTCCCGGTCCTCACTGGGAGTCCAGCTCTTAAACTGAGTTGCATGTCTTTCTTTTTTGTTTTCTTACCATGTGTGCTGCCTGAGGAAGTAGAAATGCTTCAAAACAAAAAAGTTTAAAAAAAAGTAACGTTCATGCTGTTGGTTGCTTGCGTTCATATTCACAGTACAGACTATATCCGCTGCTGCTTTTTAGTTGATAGTTGACACTGAAGTTCCTAACCAGGTAAATATAGAAGACACAGTATTCCTGGTTGCTACAGCATTATTTGAAGCGTGTTCATCATTTGTATTCACACATAGTTGTCTCTAATACACATGACATACTAGTAGAAAAAACTTTTGACATCAATAAAGCATATGCAATATTTGCCACATATGAATTTCCATAAACTTAAATTGTTAACAGGCTTATTTTGATTGCTGATCCTCCAACATTTATTCAATTGATAAAGCTTGCTTCCATGAAATCAATAAGCAATAATGTAGATATACATGTTGTGGTTTGCTACATTAAAGAAAAATAAAACAATTACAATGGAACAAATGGTACGTTGAATGTATGGTGGATTTTCTCCAGCTCACAAACATTTACACAGTGTAACCAGTGTCACCAGAAATATGATTTAGGGGAGCCAGTCCATGTTTTTAAAAATAATAATAATAATAATATTAATTTCTGGGGTGTCAAATAGCTCAGTTGGTAAAGCATCGGCCCCATGTACGAAGTCTCAGCAGTGGCCTAGGGTTAGAATCCGACTTGCGGCCCTTTGCTGCATGTCATTCTCCATCTCTCTCTCCCCACACTCCTGTCACTCTTCAGCTGTCTCTATCAAAAATAAAGCTTGGAAAAAGGACCCCAAAAAATATCTTTAAAAAAAAAAGATGTTCTCTCAAATAACTTCAGACATGTTGAAAAGCAGTCAGTGGAATCATGCTACATTAACTCAATAGCTACGTTCATTTCAGTAAACATTACCGTATTGCAGTGAGTCTGTTTTGGTATGCTGATAGTTTGGTTGTTTAGCATGTTAACACAAATGGTGTCAATAACAAAAGAAAGAAGAGACATTCTTCATTCTTATTTTCTTTTCAATCCATAGCACAATACTGATCTGTCAGATATATAAATGTTTTTTCATCTTTTTCTTTTATTCTTTTTGTTTGTCTTCTCTCTTTCTTATTGTTGAAAAGTTATTTGTAATGACAACAAATCTAAGTTACTCTCCTGTAAGTATTAATATGTGTAATCTGGTGCTACAAATGTAAGGACAGCAGAGTTTACTTCCACCTTTGAGAATTTCCACAGTGACACTGATCAGCTCAAGAGGCTGTTGCTACATTGGTGGCATGTTGTCCATCTTTACCACCTCTTACAAAATGTGAGGAAATTAAACATCGCAGAAACATTTTGGCAGTTTTGAAATGACCAGCTTGCATTAGGGCTACAGACCAGCAGGTTAAAACTGAAAATGAATGAATGACTTCACAAATTCTACATTTCGTCACAACCTTATATCTTAGATACTATCACACATGACAATAAAAAAATTACATTTTATTCTGAAATGTTCCTATCTAACACTGTGTTGCAGAGGACATGTTTGGTGCAATAAATGCCTACTTGCGACATTTCCTCCTGTGATGTGTAGAAATATTTCGGAAATTTAACATAAAGTTGTGACAACAACAATAAAAAAAACAACAAGTGTAGTCATAATAATTCATGATGTTATAATAAGCCATTTGGACCCACAGTTTTAATCAATCTTTTCTCTCTCTCTCTCTCTCTCTCTCTCTCTCTCTCTCTCTCTCTCTCTCTCAGTTTTAGTCACCTTATATCAGGTAGTGGTGAAACATGAATAAGACAGTGACTGAAGTGGGACAGTTTGTTTCCTCTCATCCAAAGCAAGTCTATGGCTCATGGGCACCAACACACATCATTAACTTCAGTTAGAAGTGCAGGGGTTTCACGCATAGCTGTATTTGTCTCCAGTTTCTTAAATGGTTCAGCAACACCACCCTGTGGACAAGGATATATCATGTTGGCAACAAGAAACCAGATTTTTTCTAACATGTTGCTTAGAGAAAGCTTTATTGTACCTCAATGAAAATATATGGAATATTTCACCTATCTATATTTAGCCTGTAATGAGTCCTTACTTCACATGACAGAGGATGAAAACATCTATCCATTGAGTTGAGTATTGTGATCACTGCACTCAGTTTCTTTGTACCATCAACACATTGGTTTGACTGGCAGTGACACATGCCAGCACAAAACATTTCAACATGTCCCACAGACATGTTAAAATCCCCTGGTGGGACAAATTGAAATCAAATTGTCTTGACTGTATTGTATTGACTCTCCAGTGGATTTCCATCCTCATCTTGTGCAAATGCTGGTTTGCATGACAGAGGCTGAGGATATAGGTACTTACTGGACTGTGCTGTACAGCTCTCTTAATCTATGGCAATATAATAAGAGGAAGCATGGAGGAGACATCCCTCCCACTTCTGCTTTTCACTCAACAAAACGACATCCGGGGCTGTACAAAGAAATAATTCATCTTGCATAAGTTGGTGAGTTGGTACAACTAATTTAAAGACATAATGTCTTTCAGTGTGTTTATTTTTTGACATTGTTCTCAGTGCTCTGCTGCACAGACTCTATACTAACATGCGTGCTGTGCTGTGACGTTGCAGGTTGATTTTTAAACATGAAAAGTTTGATTTGGATTATTCTGGTAACAACTCCAGGTAAGAAAATTACATACTTTTATGACAAAGTGTAATCAAATAATGTAACTGTAATGTAACTTCTGCTAATTATTAAATACAATTTTATATATTTCATACAGTCTATGTTTTTGTAAGTTATTTACCAAATCCTGTGAGGATGTTTAAATGAATGTATGAAATCTTTTTTTCTATTTTTGCCCAAAGGTGTCTGGAGTGGAAACTGGGGGGTGACCTTAAAAAATCAGTGTGCTTTGAAAGGGACATCAGTAGTTATAAGCTGCATGTATGACTACCCTGACTATCATACTGTCCGTTCGGTTGGTTGGTATAAAGCACAGTATTTAAATAGCATGTGGCAGTTGGTTCCCTTGTCAAACCTCCCTTCTACCCGACATCGCTTTAAATATGTGGGCAACAAGCAGAATGACTGTGGTCTGCGGATCAATAATGTACAACACACTGATGAAGGAGCTTACTTCTTTCATTTTAAGACACAATACAACCAGTGGACAAGTAAAACATATGCTCAATTGTTCGTAAAAGGTAATGATAAAATAATAGAAAATTTCTCATTTCATAAATTTCTTGTGTATCAAGTATGTTTTAGTAAAGTTAATGTTTCTGTTTCTGAATCAGAGTTGACCACTGTCGTACAGCCGAGCACTGTGACAGAAGGAGGAAATGTCAGTCTGACCTGTGTGTCAGGCTGTTCAACACCTGTAAATGTTGTCTGGTTCAGAGATGAACAAGCTGTAAGAAATACAGTCTTCCAGGCCAGGAGAGAGGATGCTGGGAGGTACTCTTGTGCCATGCTGGGACAACAGACTGTCAGATCTAAATCTGTGGCTCTGAATGTTCAATGTAAGCCAACTTATGCAATTTTCTTGTGTGACAATAAAACCTGAACACCTCTGAACTGAAGTGAAAAAGAAAACACAATATATTAAAATACTTTGATATTCTGACTGTGAGATGAATGATGACATAAGAAAATGACTAGAAATATCTCTAATCAACACACACACACACACTCTCTCTTTAATCTGATCTTTCCGAACACTAAACTCCACTTTCCATTGTGATTCACTGTCTGACTGAACTCTGTGCTAAACATTTGAATCTTCTCTCAAACAGATGCTCCTGCGAAAGTAAAGTTGTCAGTGAGTCCATCAGGAGAGGCTGTCAAAGGAACTTCAGTGACTTTCAACTGCAGTAGTGATGCCAACCCACCTGTGACACAAAGTGGATACAGCTTGTATAAAGATGGACACTTTATCAGTTCAGGACAGAAGCACACCATCTCTGACATCCAGCCCAGCCACAGTGGACTGTACTACTGTCAGGCCGGGAATAATATCAGCAGGAGGGGCATCAACTTCATTAACTCTACTGAGATTCACCTTAATGTCCAGTGTAAGTTTATTGACAAGTCTCATTTCAAGTGTAGGTGATGATTTGTTACAGAAACTGTGACCCCTCAGATTTATCTCATGAGGGACCACAGGTTAGCAACCTCTGCTCTAGTAGATTATCTTTTGATATAGCAGTAGTATTTTGAGAACACTTTATTTATTGAGAATAAAACTGATGACATACTAACATTACTGTTTTTAGACAATCCAGTCAACATCTCTATCTCAATGAACCCACTGCATGTTGTTGGGGGCCGCAGTGTGAATCTGACCTGCAGCAGCACCGCTAACCCTCCAGCAAACTACACCTGGTACAAGAGGACAGATTCTCTCAGCGGAGGGGACATCCAGGTGGGCTCAGGACAGGTGCTGTCTATTCCATCTGTGGAGCAGTCCCATACTGGACTGTACCTCTGCCAGGCCACGAACCAACTGGGGGGAAACAATTCAACTGAGCTGCTGCTAGAGATGATGAAAGGATGGAAGGAGGAACATGGTTTGTGTAACTTTACTGTCAGTTAAACTACTAGAAAAGCATAGTCATGACTTGTTTACTACTTTATCTACTTTGTTCATGTAGAAAACTGAATATTTCATCTTTATTTTGTATTTTAAGTGGCACAAATACTTCCAATCTACCAACAGTACTCCAACAATACAATGTGTTTGTCATCAGGCATCCAGTTCCTCCCAGTAATAGCTGGAATCGGAGTCTTTCTTTTCGTGGCACTTGTGTTAGCAGTTGTTTTGTTCTGGTGAGTCAATGAATGATGTTGAAAGTGTGACTGAATGACCATAATGTCCCTTTTTACTTACTTACATTAACTACTCACGTACGTTTTTGAATTGCATCTGTATTTTCACATGTTGTGTAACGTTTTGCTGTGTTGTGTAGTTTTGGTGTTAACATGCGTCATTTTCATTTCCATCCAGTGGCCACTTTTAACCATGTACTCATGGCAGTGGTTCAGACGTATTAATATGTTGATGGATATTATAGATATGCAGAAATCCATATATTCTGTAGAAGTACTACTTATTTAGTTATGATGGGTTAAGAAATTATTTCTTCTACTCTAATTGTTTTCTACAGCTAATCTCTAACATACTGAAAAAAATGATGGTCAGCGAAAATCCCAATGTGTGTGTTTCCCAGTATTGCATTACAAGTAGTCTAAAATGTGTTGATGTCAAAGATTGAGCAACAATGTTCTTCTTTGAAAGATTTTTTTTTATCTCGGTAGGAGGAAACGCAGAGCCCATGCAGAGAGAAAAGTGAGTACTTCCAGCTATCGAATTATAGGAAGTTCCCCTAAACAAGTCCCAGAAAAAGTAAAATATCTCATACTGGTTTTTGCTTTTCTAAATTTCTAACCTTAACTTTTCTTTGTAAAACCAAAACAGAAATTTTAGTGAAGTCAAAGCACAAGCTTACAAGTTCCCAGTGCCATGTACAGAAAAAAGAAAAAGAAAACCTGATTTGTCCTTTGTTGTGTCGCCTCCAGCAGCCTCACATCGGGCTCAGTGGGAGAGGCTCAAGCTCTTCAGGCACTGAAGATCAACCCAACACTGTTTATGCCAACATCCACGCACTGCCATCCTCTCTTCCAGCTGTTACTGACATCTCTCCTCATGCACAGAAGAGTTCACACCCTGAATATGATGTAAGTACGGTGCACATACATCACCACTCACAACAATGAAATGACTGCAGAGTTTGAATAAATGTATTCTTCTCCCCTCAGGCCCCCACAGCTCACGAAGATGAGGTGACCTACTCGACAGTGACCATCACACCCAAAAAGCCCAGTCGCTCACGTCACATAAACAGTAGAGCCCTACAGGACCCCCAGTAAGTTCACTGTCCAAAAGTTGACCATATCATATCACTATACTGTCTGTGCACTTTATTACTCAGTCAGGTCATGTGTGTAACCTTTTAGTCGTCATGACTGAATAGTCTTAGTCTGCTGTAGACATGTTACAATCTCAGAAGATGTGTTTGGACATTCATATCTCACTTTTCACATCTCAGTGAAATAATCTGAGATCAGTCCAGTTTTAAAGGAATTACATCTGAAGGAGGAACGATAGAGGATGCTGACACTGACAAAAATACTATATTTTTCACTTCAGGTCCAAATCAGGAGAGAATGACGAGTTTGTGATCTACGCTACAGTGGCCAAATCCAGCTGAGTGTGAAGGAAACCTTTCACTCCTTTTGAGTGCAGTTTTATCATCATCAACATCATCATAGAGAAAGTAACAGCATGCTAGTTAAAGTAGTTATGAAAAGTTCAATGTTCAGTTTCTCAGGAGGGTTGAATTTAGATCTTTCAACAGGTGCAATATTCTTAAAAACAATTGTTTAAAATGTTGTTTTTTTTGTTATTCTTATTTATTATATTAATTATAATAATAATT
>NC_040023.1:23698707-23724775 GCF_000972845.2 Larimichthys crocea
ATATAATTTGTATATTTAATGTTAAAATAATATAAATATGATATTATAACACAATGATTGTGGGCATGTTGTTTTTAATTGAGGCTTTATTTCAATACAATACTCAATGTAACAATTTACATTTTACAATATTTATTTCTCTTGTACACATCATAACTGTTATAATGTACATACATTCATTTTATTTCAGACGGGGAACTAGCAGTGAGTAGTATGGCCCTTTATGAATGTATATTACATTCTGTTTAACAGCTAAAGATCAGTACCAAAAAGATTTCAAAGGTATTTTGAGTTAGTTGTGTTCACATCCCATACAGGTGAGGGATACAGATTTAGTGATATCTATTATATTACACTATATTTTCAGAATGTATCTTGAGTGTTGTATCGTATGTATGAATGCATTTTGTATTTGCTGATCGTCTGTCATGAGGACCCGAAACACTTCCTTTTTACAGTCCAGTAAAGTCGAAAGTTTCCAAAACTTGTTGCTGAAATATGCTTTTGTGGTTGATGTTAAATATGACTGTAAGAACAGATGGGTATTTTAGTAATTGCACTCTTGGCTTTAAGATCTGTGGATCATGAATACATCTGTAACATCTGTCTCAAATAAACGTCTACACAAACAAGACTAATATTTACAAGACAACAACAAAATACTGATTTCAATATGAGCATAATCTTCATCAGTTCATGTGGGAGGCAGAACTTGCATGAATAATTATTTTTCATACAAAAGTCAGGCTACTGCATATAAAAAGACATGACATACAGTAACAGTTCACATAAGTTGAATCATAAAATGAGACATTTACTACGTGAAAAGGTTGATGTGTGCTGTACTTTTACAAAATAAAGGTCACCAGGAAATGTTTTAGTTATTATTTAGCATTACCCACGAATCACTGACATTTTTCTAATCTTGTACTGTCTGTTTGTGTGGGTGTATGTTGCACAATGGAAGTGTACTAAAAGAGTTGAATTTGCACAAGATCCTGACTGAACAGTGCAGTCTGCACTCATTGTGGCTCACTGTGCAAACTGGCTGCAGAAAGTCTGGCACTTGTTGTATAAATCATTTGAAATTATGTCTTGAATGCTTAAGATGAACCTGAGCCTTTAAATTTAAATTCAATATGTTGCTCATAAGTTATAGTGGTTATTTCTAACTTGATTTCTGGTGACATCACAGTAGTAAGCAGCTAAAAAATACAAGAGAAGAAAAAGTCATCTCAGAAAAATAATCTCATAATATTTTACAAATCTGGCTTCTTAAATCCAGTATAAGGATTCTAGTATTATTTCACTTTTGCCTCAACTTTATACAAACAATGTTAGTCAGCTTCAATAACTCTCTGCATTGGTCCAGTGTGTGAGATTTAGCAGCATCTATTGTATGATCACCTGAAATAAAGTTTGGTGTGTTTTCATTACTTTAGCCTATAATATCGACAGAAGAGCGGATCTTTTTCGCAAGTTTCATGGCCAGTGCGCTTTTCCTCGCATTTTTTAGTTGTAATCTGCAGCCTCACTACTAGATGACACTAAATCCAACACACTGGACTACTGGAAAGATCTGTCTGTGTATCTCTACAAAGATACGGGTTATCTATTAGCATGCATGGTGCTGGTAGATATTTAACAATGTGGGAAGGATCAGAAAGTGGTTAAATCTTTACTAAAATGTTTTAGATAAGTAGGAGACTCTGGAACCGTGATATGAGGGGGACATCACAGGCTTCCGTCCCCCTGTCGAACAGTTCCTGTTGACATCTACGAGGTCTTTTAATATTTTCATCCAAGAGTAGAAAAAGTAGAAACAAGTGAGCAGGAATCTCATGTCCGGGCCATTTTGTGAACCCCCTGTGAGTTGTGATAGTTCTGGGAGAGAGAGAGATCAGAGACCAGAAATTGTTAAAAAATGTCATAGATGTAATGTCACAAGAAAGTGTAGATGTAGTTCACTTCCAAACTTGAAGCATGATTATTTTCAAAATTCTGTGATTAATTGTTTGCACATTTGCTGGTTTCCTTAACTTGACAATTACATCATTTTGTGTGTGTGGGTGAGGAAAAACTAGTGTGCCCTCTACTGATCATTCCTTGGTTGTTATGACGACACAACAAAATACAGTAATACAGTGAAATAAAAAAATCCAATCCAGTCTCTCACCCTCATGGCCGTAGATATCCAGGGCAGAAATCGGGACACTCTGGTGTAGACACCAGGTTTCTTGGCCATGGCACAACCTGTACCCCAACTCACCACCCCCAGCAGACGATACCGAGTCGTCTTGGACAGGCAGTCATCTGCTACAAAAGGGCCACCACTGTCTCCCTGAGGATTATAGTAGTTGACACACACACACACATTATAAAACCACCCATTTAAGGCAAGAATAAACAGAAATTCAAGTAAATACAAGTAGCATGGAAAACAACCAGCTATATGCATGCAGATTATAACAAGCTTAAACAAGATTAAACAAAGTATACATACATATGAGGACATATCAGAGAATAGAAGTCCCTAATTAGAAACCCACGCACATAAACACACCAGCTTTTATGCACCAGAACGCATCAACACAGGCACACCCTGACCTGGCAGGCGTCAGTGCCTCCTTTCTCATAACCAGCACAGAACATACTGGTGGTGATCTGATTGTCATAGTAATCAGGAGCGTTACAGACAGTGTCACTGATGATGGGGACGTTCGCTTCCTGGAGAATATCTGCTAGATGACCTGCAAGTGAGAAACACCACAATTCAAAATACAATTCAAAACAACAATCATTTTATCTAGAAATATGTATTTATGTATCAAGAATGTATGTTGATAAGAATCTGAATAACATCATCCAACATGTCATTTGGACTGTATTACAGTACAGCTGTAGTTAAACATAGACTCACCATAGTATCCTACATTTCCCCAGCCTGTTACTGTTCCCATCTGTCCGTCTATCAGCCTTTGACCGTATGCTGGCAGGCAAACAGGCTGAATGTACTCTACACACAAACATATGTATTGAGATATGTAAACACATGTACATAATAATACTACTACTAATAATAGCTAACAGTAACAAACCACTGCAACATGTGTCAGGGACACACTGAGACAATACAGACATTTATACATTATGAGTGAACTGAAATGGTAGATTTAAGTTTAGTCTAATTTTCAGGTTAGTTCCCGTCTTGATTTTACTCCTACTCATGGTGTTATACTGTTGTTCTTCTTCTATTTATTGTATATACTTGTTTTTAAATTTAAATTTGCCTTTACTTTTTATATTTTATATTCTATATATATATATATATTTTTATTTCTTATCTTGTTTCATATTTTATATCAGGCTGCTCCGGGACCAGGGGAAACCAATTTCGTTTCATCCCATGTTTTACATGTGCTGCAATGACAATAAAACTCCTTGAATCCTTGAATCTTTAATTTTGCAACCGCTTTAATTTTTGCTTGTCAACGGGGTAAAACAGGACAATTCTCATTGGAACGTGCTGTCTAAGTGAAGGGTGACTGCACCTGACATGTAAGTGCTAGTAAACTTAAACTGTCCTTTACTTGTTATTTTTCACTCCAATGGCCTTCATGTTCTGGTTGTAATTATAAATACCAAACACTAGATGTCAGACACGACCAACTTTTAGAGTTTCCACTACAAGCTTCTTCTGGTCAACAATTGAACACTACGTCACAACATTTTGACGATAAATCAAGTGTCATTTACATTTCAGAAACCACTTCCTCCATGAGCATGTCTCAATATATGTCTTCAACAGTTTCTTTGCTCTTATTGGTCAGTGCATATAATGTTAATAAAGTATATTTGGATTTAGATGTTTAGATATTCAGTGTAAATCACTCAACAGATTTCAGTGATATTCCAGTAGAAGACAGATGGCTCCAGTCTACTAGACTCTACGTACTAGGCTTGGGATTCCAGGACAGAAAGTGAGCATCAGACGTCATAAAAGGAATCTGTAGTTACATCCTGTTCAGTGCTGATGTAATTATGCTGAATAAAAGAACTTTTGTCCCACTGACTTCAACCTGAGAAACAGGAAACCTAAAGCAGGCAAGTTATCTCTCTGTGTCCCGTTTGCTCTCTCCATTTCTTTGCCATTCTTAGCCATCTTTAATCCCTGTCATCATGCAATCAAATACTACAGGTGTGTGGAGATGAGTTTGTTTCTCCTTTGATGAATACGTGTGTTGTGTGTGTCCTTGCATGTCCTACCGTTGAAAGCGAGGGGCTGGGTGAGGGCCAGAACAGCAATGTCCCTGCTGTTGTCATCAATGTTAGCATCTACAAAGGGCAAATAGCTGCTGTGGTAAACAATGGTCTTCACCTCTGCCACGTTGGCATTGACTGGCTTATTATAGATGGAGCCAAGCAGCACACGCCAACGATTAACGAAGCGATACCTCCTAGCATGAAAAGAGTAAAAGAGGAAGACATGATTACAAGTCATACAATATCATAACATACAGTACTGACAATATATACAGTTAATTAACATGATTCTGATGTTGTGTCTTGATCAAATATAATTATAACATAATTATAACTGTGAGAATCTCACGAAAATGACTATATTTAGAATACCTAAAAAATGCACCAAGCATTTTGTTCAGACCTGATTTTTCTGGTTAAAAAATAATCCAAATTGTCCAACGTGTTTTTACAAATAAAATATGATTTTTGTTTAAATTTGGCTTTATTACTTACTCTGGAAAGCAGTGAGCTGCTGAGACGATCCAGCGGTTTGAGATGATGGATCCTCCACACTGATGAACTCCATCATACTGCAAGCTGACCTGCCAAGGCCAACTACCCTGCCTGGCATCCACACCACCAACTATGCGGTCTGCTGCAAAACTACGCCTGCCACAATCTGCAGAGGAGAGATTGGCACAGAGGGGGAGAAAATAAGTTCACTGTCCGCACAAACTGTAGGTGAAAGAACGTATATAGACGGGAGAAATAAAGTAAAGACAGATGAGACAAGAATGCGAATGGGTGATAGAGTGGAAATTCAGAGTAATACAAAGCTAAGTAAGAAAAGAAGAGATAAGCAGAATGAAGGACAGAAACAATGACAGAGAGGCTGTAGAGAAAGCATCTGTCAGAGTAAGAAGCAAATAACAGGGTGTATGGAAAGATGACAAACCATGTGGTGGGAGGTGGGTGTAGGGTATCAGGGTATAAACTGTGCCAGTGTGTCAGACAGAATGAGTGCAGATCTGAGCTCACAGCTTACCTTGGCACAACAGTGTGAGAACCTCCCTGCTCTCACAGTCACTGCAACAAAGACAGACAGAGTTAGTAACAACCTGACGGAGAAAAAGGAAACATCCAAACTAAACTAAGTCCAGCTTTCTCTATGTTAACCGAGTAGACGAGTGAAAGAAAAGGCAGGAGGAGCAACAGAGAGGACAGTGTAGTAGAAGGTTAGACTGCTGTGAGACAGGTGCAGGATCAAACAGACAGGTGTTTGTTACCATGGGAACAATGAGTCTTTGATTTTCTTGCCGAAGCTGAGCTCTTCCTGTCTGACACAGAAGAACTCACCACCATCTCCACTCGCCTCTGGCACTGATATGACTGAGTAATTCACCACACTGAAACACACACATACACACACACACTTTAGTCCTGTGTCATAGTGCTGCACGAAAACCTGCAGTTGTGACTGGAAAAAGGTCTCACCTGACAAAGCCCACTTCTTCACAGCTGATGCTTGCTAGCAGCTCATTGGATGAGGAGGAACACACCTGACGCCACCTCCTCTGGGTCGTGTCAAAGACTCTGAGACGTTGGTCGGCAGAATTTACCTGAACTGAAGGGAATAATTTGGGCTTAAAACAGGTCTAACAGTAACATATATTTCTTTTTTTCTTTTTCTCACTGTGATGATCATTTATTTGGTAATTTTTATGAACTCAGAGATTGTTTGTTTATCTGTTCATAGCTTGTACTTTTTGGCAGTTTTAATTTTTTTATTTTGATTACACACATAATCTGAATCAAAATACATATACTGTAGAAATAGAAAATCATTAGAAATACATTATCTTCAGATATTTAAGTAACTACAGAAAGATATAAGTCTATAAGTTCCTTTTTTCTCTGCAAACAGGACTAAATACAAATGTTGACAGCAGTAAAAAGTAGGTAATTAAAATTCATGTGGTATTTCTTTCATATATAATATAATAAAATCAGAATTTACAGCTCTTCTGTGGACAATAAAATACACTGAGGTTCCCATTAACCCTGTTTATTATGTGTGTACTTAAAATCTGGTCTAGAATTACTTATAAGAAACCTATGTTTGTTCTAACTCACCATCATATAGTCCTGTGTCTTCCTCCATTGTGCAATACGTAACTATAGAATGGAAATAATGCACAATGAATGATACCAAATAATGAAAGATTTTTGACAATGAGAACTATCAAACATTAACACCTTGAAATGAAAAACAACAGATTACAGTCAGACATAAATGTGTACGTGTCACAGCATGTGGTCTGACCTACGGCCCAGACGGCTGCTCCAATGGCTCCCAAGGTCATCAGCATCATACACACCCCAATGACACGGCAGGGGGTCAGCACACAGGTCAGAGAGATTCCCCTGCTCCCTGCAGACACACACACACACACACACACACACACACACACACACACAGCATTACATAACATTTTCAAAAACGCAGATTGATGAAGACAAAGACAAAGAAGTAAATATTATGACTGAGCTAAAGCTGTGTAGCTGTATTGTTGCTGACATAAACATGTATATATACGCATATGTATGCTGTTATCTAATACAATAATGCTTGGCACAATTCAGACTGCTAGTATTTAATTTGGGCTCTTCAGTGCCACCGTACAACAAACATGAGCAAAATGACCGTGTTCAGCTCGCTGTCCCAGTGTGGAGGGGCATACAAGCACATGTCCTGGCACAGACTGAAAAGTACAAATGACACAGACACTGATTAGATCAATAGTCTAAAGTCTAGCATTTCTCCACAAAGCGAGAACAAACTCTTAAGCTCGGATATTGTGCCATCATGTCATGTCTGCATGCACATACAGTATGTGTGCGTACCTGCACCTGTTATCCTCTGCTCTGCTCTGAGCTTTGTCAGCTCGACCATCAGAGTTAATAACTAACTAACTAACTAACTATAATTAACATTTTCCATTGCAGACATGTAATGGAACGAAAAACATGTGTGATTATTAACATTAATGAATCCTGTTCTGGCACTGTGCTTGCTGACTCACTGTCAACTAGGACACTTAATCATAGCTCCACATTTCCTGTTCCTGCTTTGACAGGTCTGTTGATATTTCGTTCTTCTGTCTCTATTTCTTTTTTTTCTTTCTCTCATTTCACCTGGGACTTCTTACTAATGTGGGGACATCCGTAATCATTAAACACAGCTCAGCTCAGTTCACATTCCACATCAACCATTTACACATGCATATAGCCAATATTATCATCATCATCTATGTTAGATCAGCAGCGAAGGCAAAAGCAGGAGGCCAGGGTTAGACCTGTTATCTGTTGCTTGAATGTAGGCAGCCATAATATTTAAAATACATAAATGAAAAAAACAAACACCCATAGCTTAGTACTCACCCACCAAGCCAGCAGCTAAATGAAATCGATCCATCATTAATTGTAATATTTACACCCATGTAGAGAGTAAAATGTATATTTTTTCCCCCTCTTTCCGTTTCAGTGTTAGACGAGACAATGTTACAAGCGCACATTGGACTGGTGTTTGGCAGGTGTTGCTAATATCATTAAAGATGGCCTCACTACATTTCATCCATATTAATGAACATGATGCACAATGGTAGCATTGGAGCCCTGGATCTGGTAAATCAAATACCGCCATCATCATGTTCTTAATTACATCTGTCTGTGTCCAGCTATGACATGTCTGCAGTAAAAAAAGATTGTCTGGCTTGACAAGTTGAACCTTTTTTTTTATGAGGATGTTATAAAAATAATTGTGTCTGTTTCTATTTATCAATAGTAATCGCTGAAGTAAAATATAGAGCCCACGCTGAAAGAGCAAATTTAGTACATAAATATTGGCTATTTAGAGTCTGTGTCTGTAGTAATGTTATAAAAAAGCAGGATGTTATTAGGTGGATTTACAGTCCAAACTGTAATAGTAATACTTTCCATCAGTGTGCAAGGAAACAACTGGAGATACTGTAAGTATCAGAGAAAACATTCTTGTTTCCTTCCTGCCTCTGTCTCAACATTTCCATTGCTCTCTCACATCTCTAGCTTTCTCACAAAATAATCACAACTAAGAAAATGTTCAATAAAATATTTGAAACTGTGACATTATGTCTACCAAATGTAAATGTTTCTGGACAATATCAGTTTATATCAGTTTCAATCAGTTAATTTTAACTGGACATTAAAAGCCCACTGGGATGCTGGGCATCTGAAAGCAGAACCACAATGATCTTACAGTGTCTTTAGCTGAGTCCCATGTCTTGATCTGTGGAAGTAAACAACTCACAAACCAGTGTTGTACAGAAGTCACACTACTTGGTCTCACATCAAGAAATGTGATAGCTGTGTAGACTCGTTATTTCAGTGAACTTAACCTCAATCTCCGCTATCTCCTCACATCTGCTCCCTCCCTCTACACTACAACCTACAACTCTACCTGCACTTTGACTGCATTTCCCTTCTATTTCCCCTCTCAACATCCAGGCAGCATCATAATTGTGTTATTGTTCTTGGATGGTAAAATTGGTGTAAAAAGATCAAAGAGAGACAAAGAATAATTCAGACTGAAAAAAGAGTGAATGCTGTACATATCAGAAAGACTTTCTAATGTTCATTCTTACAGATTGTGTTTTCCAGGAAATACCCCAACATCTCCTCCACACACTTCAACAGACTCACAACTCCAGCAAAACAAGTTTACGTTGGTGCTGTCTAACCCCCTTGTTCCCAGACTCCTTTCTTCCTGTTTCTTTCCTGCTCTGTTCCCCTCAACACAATCAAATTGCAGGACAGAACAGGCACTCTATTGTATCCACTTCTACCTGAGACCACCTGCTCCTGTATGTGTGTGTGAGAGTCAGGGTTCTTTACTGCAGTATTATGTGCTGATGAGTACGCTGCAAGCTGGTAGTCAATTGTGAATAATACGAACACATCAGTACTTTTTGCATTATGTTCAAAGATTCAAACAGGTTTCTTTATACCAAGACATAGTTGAGAAACTGGATTCAGTTTTTAGTAGCCTACAGTGAAAGACACTGTCACAATACTGTTAAATTAGACTTTATCTGAGCTCATAGACAACAAACTTGGTGACTTCAGTATTTTTCAACCTGGATTTCAGTCTATCTTTTTGCATCTGTTTGACTGATGGGGACAGCAATTTCTCAAACTGGTCCACTATTGAGTGAGAGTGCTGCAATGTAATCCTACCATCAATGTAGATCCACTAAAGTGCTTGTTTTGACAGGCTCAGATTGTTATTGTCTGACCAAATTATGTAAATGATCTTTACAGGGGTGGAACTTTTTGTCAAAGAGTAAGATTTCTTTTGTTGAATTAGAGGCAGCAGTTATATCGCTGAGCTCAAAGTGACTAGACTTCAAAATCAGTGATTTTACCTCCCTGGCTTGCAGCTGTCTCAGTCGTTAGTTTGTGTGACTTTGGTGCTTTGGTAAACCGCCTAGTGGAAGCTGAGTACTTACTGCAGCAGCCTGCGTTAAGACTCCAACCTGCAGGCCTTATCCCTCGCTCTCTGTCTCTCTCCCTTTCCTGCCTGTCTTCAGCTTCACTATCAAATATAATACATAACAAGCCCAAAAAGATAATTAAAGAAAAACACCAAAGTCACATAATAACACAAACAAACTCAGGCAGTGGTAGACTAGCATCTCCTGCAATTCAACAAGTAAAATTACTGTTTTTGTCAATGAAGTCTGGTAGCTTCCAGCAGAGTTATATAGCAACCATGTCTGTCAGTTGCCCCAAAGGATTATGGTCTGCATCTGCTGTCTGTATCGCTCTCAATACTGGATCAATCTTATATAAGAAAGAAAAAAAAGTTTCAACAGCTAAAAATGGCACAATGTATCACTGTCGTTGAGACTGTTGCCATGGTGGTAAATAACACAAGAGGTGCAGAAGAATGAATCATCAGTTGCTGTTTGTGACCTCTCCACACAAACAAACCAAACATACATACATTTTATTCGGGGGGTTTCTATGCTCTGTCCATGAGTCACATGACTAGCCAAAAACAGCACAATGGAAATGGTTACTTCATTACTCATTCTCTGTGATGTTGGGAGGGATACCCTTAAATTTGCACACATTACGGCTCCCACAGTAACATAAAAAAGTGTTGGGTGGAAAGCAGCTGTGTACCAGATGAGACGTGGCTGTCCTCAAACCAAAAAACAAAAAAGATGCACAAACACATTCTGCATGAAGCAAAATGTTCTTTGTTGTCCACACGAGCCAAGGATCTAAGATGCAAATGAAGTATCTATTTTTGTTTTATCAATATTGCTTTTATGACTTTGCTTATCCTTTGACTTCAAGTTAGGTCTGAAAGTTCATTCTTGACCTTGATAATAGCCGCCTGAAACAATAATGCCAACCCAAGGTCCATTGCTGACTGCATAGTCAGTATCAACTGTATGATCATGGGTCACTGACATTCGGACTTTGGGAAACAGATTCCGAAACTACTGTCAAAACAGGAAGATCATATTTTTTATATATATCTGTTCCATCAAAAACAGGGGTGTAATTCAACATAAATTCACTCCAATTTTAATAGAAGCAGTTAAAAAGGTTCGGACCTGACGCAGACTGAAGTGTAGGTGTGGTAAGAAGTGGGATGAGGCAAATAGACCATGTAGGAGCAGGAGGAGACCTCACACAGTAGAAGTTATGACTCATACTTGTAGTGGAGGTTATGGCGGGATAGTATAAATAAACACAGATACTGTGCAGTATGTCAGCATATGTTATGCTACATGTTCACACACGTATACAGCATAAGCAGGTCACGTTCAGGTTCACACAGGTAAACACAGCTTGTTTATGGAAACAGTTGCTGTCCCTCCTAATCTAAGCACAGCCACACGCAAAATAAGGCACACCATATGCCACTCCTTGACTAGACTGTTTTTCTTGTAATTACACACACACACACCAAACACACAGCCTGAATCATTACATCTGGGTGGACTCCCTTCAGTCAGACAACAACAGAAATGACAAAACCAAACACCTAGCTGATCTATTCGGACTGTTACAGCACAAGAGGGACACAAAGACCAGGAAGCCCTGATGAGAGACGCAGCGGAAGATGTGGATATGAACTGATGCCTTCATTTAACTGGAGACTGCTGGCTTCATACTGGCACTCAAACTGACCCCTGCAATATAAGGTAGGTCCTTATGCTTTTGTCTGGCAGGGTCCTGAAATAAAAACAAGGAATTTATTATCTCTACAAAGTTTAAAGATTTGAATTTTTTTTTTAGTCCAAAAGGTAGAGAGAGGCTTTCGACAGTACAACGTAAGGTCATCATATATATAGGCATAACAAACACTGGGCTTCACAGCTCACAATGTTCACACTATTTAGGAACAGTAAAACGCAGCAAGTTATCTCATCTTTACTTCTCTATAAAAGGATCATATCACTCGCAGTAAACTCATTAGGAGCCATAAAACTTTAACATACCCTTACAGTTCATGCAAAATAACAAGAGGACAGATGTAGATTTTCTGGTGGCTTCACTAACATTGATGGGAGCATGTTTATTGGAGGTAGGAGAGCTTTATATTGATGTGGGTAGATTGAGCTGTTTGTTTATGACCACCAGGAGAGTGTGCTGTAATTGCCATAAATATAATGTGTTGCAATATAAAGTATAATTTGGTGTGATGGGTATTGGTTACTCCTGGCACCTGTTATCAAGGTCACTATCACATTTCTATTTGAGGTACAACTTAATCTTATTAGTCGGAAAAATGTTACAACCAGTCCAAATATGTTGTGTTGTCTATGATGAAAGCCAAACCTTAAAAAATAAATCCGGGAAACAAAAAAGAGACAACCAGCCAGTTTTGACCAAACCAGTTAATGGTTAACTGTCAAGTGGACTGATGTCTGGTCCCAAATACAGAAAACAGTGTGAGTTGCAGCATGACCAGCACAGCATTTTGTGCATCTGTGCATGTGTGTGTGTACGACGAGGGATAGGTGGGTAGAATGAGAGCAGGAACAACA
This sequence comes from Larimichthys crocea, assembly GCF_000972845.2. Lineage (NCBI taxonomy): Eukaryota > Metazoa > Chordata > Actinopteri > Sciaenidae > Larimichthys > Larimichthys crocea. The sequence goes on from NC_040023.1 coordinate 23,711,055, forward strand.
GTGTATCTAACATGTGCACTTACCCATCTTCCCCTCTGTCAAAACTTTCTCAGCATACATCTGTATAAAGTAAGAGGCAGAGGACAGCAGTACACAATGATCTGTCTCCTTTGTTCTTTCTTTCCTTCCTTCCTTCTTTCCCCCTCACTCCTCAGGGCAGGTGGTCTTAGCCCTTGGCAGTCGACTTTGCCTGGTAATATGATATGAATGGTCGTAAGTGACATACAAGCACAGTATTGTTGGTAATACATTTTCTTCGATAAACAAAGAAATGGCGTGGCAGAAGGAGATGTAAGGGTGAAAGTATATAAAGTGAGAGGATTCACGAGTTTTACCACAAACGGATGAGAGGTGAAACATCTTAATGTATCCACAACTGAGAACCTTCACAAACCTCATGTACACTTTCACTAATAATATTGCTTATATTTTGTCATTGATATGCTCTAAAGTACAAGTCGGTTACATCACATGTTTGTTTCAGAGCAGCACACACTGAGGATCAACCCAGTCAAGCACACACTCCTCCTGACAGCCATGTCTGCTAATGTCTGTCTCACTGTGTAACTAATTATTTCTATGATGTAAAACTTACTAAAAACTAGTCTTTATTGACTATCAGTATTAAGTGATCTGCCAGCAGGAGGACCTGAAGTCATATGGGACCTCTAAGAGCACAAAGGCATTATTATAGGGAAATACACAATACACAAATAAGGATATTTAAAAAGCCTATAACATAAAATAAAAGCTGCTCTGACATTTTTGACCCGGTTATAGCTCTTATGACAGACATGGTTAAACAGGCTCAGCATGTCAAAGGACATTAAGAAAGGTTTAAACTGTAAAATGATGTGCTGCCTTTTTACCGTTTTAGCAGTGCAGCCTAAAGCAAGCTTGTAATAATTTAATGACACCAAAATTAGGCTTGTGGCTAATATTTATAAAACCAAAGGGCAGAAAGTGACTCACCTGTATTTTCTTGCAGCAGGTGGAGCCCCTTCTTTAATGACAAGTATCTTATGACAAATAATGTTTATCCTTTTCGAAAGAAAGAAACAAAAACACAAAACTTCTACCTCGGAGACAGGCGACAATATTGATGAAACGCCGCCGCAGATAAATCCCAGATTTCAGTAAATCCTTTTTTTTTTCTCCCCCCTTGCTCTCTTCACAGGTTACTGACCCCAGAGGGAGAAAAAAGAAGAAGAAATAAAAGCTGCAACAAAGATTTCATCGACCTTTTCTGTCAACCAAAACCACCGGCGCCAGCTTCTAATAGAAGAGAGAGAAACATTTGGAAGACTGGACTGTTTTTTTCGGACAAAGTTAATAAAAAAAAGTTTATCCGAAGTTTTTGTCGTGTTCAGTGGTCGTCCTGTGAGCGGTCAGCTGCGCGAGACCAGAGGGGCGCGAGTGACGTCAGCAACACGCCTCTGAGTGGACAAAAGGGGCACGAGAGCTCTCACACAGGCTGTCTGCATACCTGTGCAGGTGGACACGCAGGCCTCATGATAATACACAGCTTTAAGCTGATTTAAGCATGACAGCTGTTGTTATGTGGGATGCTTCATATTCCCATTGCCACAACTGAACCTGAAAACACTTACAGTCACAACACCTACACACTTATTTAAAGTTCCCTATGCTGACATGAAAGCTAAGTCACCACCCCATTTCTTTTTGGAAGAAAAAAATAAGGGGAAGTTGGACAATTTAAAAAGAGAAGCACTCACTGACTTAACTAAAGAGCAGACGGGGTTAGATTGTTAGACGAGCCACAGAAAGACAAGGTGAAGACAGAGGAGGAGTGCTGGTGACTGAGGGAGGAAGGTTCAGGAGACCCCAACAAAACAAAACAAGCAACAGCCACAGCAGGAAGTGATGAAGATGGTTGGAGGCGCTGCGCAGAGCTTCTGGCTGCTGCTCACACTGTGTTTGAAAGGTAAGAGCTTGTACAGACAGCGTTCATGACAGCCACCATCCTCATGTGTTCATTTATAGGGTGATATTATAAAAATCATAAAGCTGATGTGCAGCCACAGCTGATGGGAGGATTGTTGCCTACAGAGCTGCATATTGTATCTATCTCCTTGTTTTCAGTAAGAGTTCTCGTTGTGACGTGCTTTGTTACTTTTCCAATCATTTCCCATGGAGAACATCCAGTGAGCTGAGACCAAGTACAGTCCTTGAGCTGAGCAGACACATTCCTGATTTCTTCTCTAGTGTTTTTAGAAAAAAGCTGCAATTCATACAAAATACAATAAATACAATATAGAGAAATCTGCAACAGTGGATTGGCTTTATCTTTAATCTGTAAAATCAACTAATTAACTTGTGGTGGTAATAATAAAGTGTTTTTCTCTGCGTCAGGTATTCTTGCTGGTGATTGGTCAGTTCATCTCCCCTCCAGTCCTATCTGTGTTGTGGTTGGTTCCACAGTGGTTCTCCCGTGTTCCTATGACTACCCCCAAAGTTCAAATGAAGCCAAGGAGGAGGGACGTCCCTCTGCTCAGGTGATTCAATAAAGAAGGCATTGTTAGCAGCTGCTATATATCTTGCAGTGTGTCTTTAACCAGAAGACTCCCTCTGTCAGAGCTAAAAATGTGTGATCAGAATGAAGAATCATGGCGTTCAGTAAGGATTCACTGAGTTATACTGACTATTTTAAGCTTGCAGTCAAAGATTTGGGTGTAGATTGAACATCTAGAGTCATGTTTTCTATAGCATCTCTGTTTATTTCTCTCTATTAGGGTGGAGGTGGAGAAGAAGGACAACAGTACAAAGTTTTGTCTGAGATGTGGTGTCTCAAAGACAGCCGCTGTATCACACCGAGGTACTGTTTAAGACACTCAGACAGAAGACCTGCAATTCTTTAAAGCAAAGAACTCATTGCATGTCTCTCTGTCTGTCTCAGATATGTCTTTCACAGTGACGGTATCTTCCCAGATCCATCCTACAGGAACAGGGTGGAGTACCTGGGACAACCAGGAACAAAAAACTGTTCTCTGAGGATTTCTAATGTGAGACAGTCAGACAGTGGAGCCTATGTGTTTTACCTCATCACCAGCCACCCTACACAGAAGATGCCAGAGCAGAGCGGTTTACAGCTGCTGGTGGCAGGTAGGACTATTTCATATGCCACAATAAACATCATCCTCTTTAACAAAGCATTATGAGTAAGTATTTACATGATACACCTAGAATTTAATGTGATCTTTTTTGTTTGGCTCAAATAATTGCACTTATGCCAAGTTATAATCTTGAATACAAATTAGGGAGGTGATTTTTATCAGTCGTACCCTGATTTTTACCCACAGTTCATGATCATGTCAAAAGCTTTAAAGTAAACCTGACTGCACTGACAAACCACAGTAGATTAACCACAAAGTCTTTTTATTTGTCCTTCCTCTTCAGTATGTTCTCACTGTTTTTGTCTGTCTCACTCACTGGTGCAATCTCTTTACTGTCTGTCTTTACTGTGTGTCCGTCTGTGTGCCTGAGAGTAAATGCCCACTTACAACAGCAATGAGTGGTAGCTATTTGGTAGTAATTCTTCAAAAACAATACCAAAAATATTTCAACTTTGTTGTTGTTTGTATTACTTTAATACTGAGATAACATGCATCTATGTTTTAACCACTTCCTTAATGCAACTCTTGGTCTGACACTGCGATTGATGAGAAGTGGAACTGAAACTGACAGCATATAAATACTTTTTAAACTTAGCATCAGTTCCATACTGTCAAAGGCCAGTGTCTTTGTCAGTGTCATTAGTCACTAACCAAGTCCTACACTAGCAACATCGCTCACAGACAAACATGCGAGGACAAACTGTAACTTGTCTTTGCTGACAAGTCTTTTAAAAGGGGGATTTAGAGCAATTTAAGGTATTAGAATCTGATCTCGTGTGTGCAGGCTGGTGGTGTTGTTCCAATGTAAAGATGGCTTTAGGAAATGATTGAGAAATGTCTGTGTCACACTCCTGTGTTTACTTATTTTTCCTCTCTGTTTCCATGCTGTCTCATCCTTTGTGATTCACAAAGCTCATTGAATAATGGTACCCTATAGGAAAAAACAAAACAACCAAAAAAAATCATAGAATACAGTAGAATAAAAAGAAATGTATGATATTTGTAGTCAGCTGAAAGATTTTAATCTCAGGCTGGGAACAGATTGTTACGTTACATTGTATTGTTGATGACAGTTGTACAGGAATAGTTGTGGTTCAGCTGCAGCTAACAGATAGGTCAGAGGGTCAGAGAGTCAGTGAGGGGCTTTGCAAGTCAAAAAGCAATTTTGAACTATTATTCTAAAATAATTTGTACAATTTTACTAGTAACACCTTTACTAGTGTGTTTTACTACTAGTATTTATGGTCAACTTTTCATGTCCTCAGTGTGTTGTTTTTATTCATTTATTTATTCATTTATTTTATTCATTTTAAGAAAAGAATAGTAAAGAACTGTCCCAGAACTGGGTATTTCTTTAAAAAACAAAAACATAGCTTATATACCATGATATAGACTAGAGAAGCACTTCTCTAATCTCATCTCTAGTGGGTGGTTTGACTTTTGACCACTGTATTTAAAATCCTGGCCTAGGACCTAAAAAAGAGAACGCCATCCAATTGTTGGTTTCAGCTCATGAATCAAGAAATTTCTGGAAAAAAACCCCTGCAGAAACGTCATAAGAAGAAAGCCAAGCAGTTAGTGATTTTACACTGCTAAAATACTCACTTGACCTACAAGTTAAAACATGAATTCTCTCTACTTTAATATCTGTAGTAAGTAATCTAATATGTACTTTCCTTCTTTCGTAACCCTCGTTTTCCTCCAGACTCATCCAGCTCAGTGACAGTATCAGCAAGTTCATCCAGTGACATCACTGAGGGCGGGGCTGTACTTATGGCCTGCTGCAGCCCTTCAGCCGGTCCACAGGCCCATTTCAGATGGTACAAGAACACGAGCACCGGCCTAAGACACACTGGACGTGTGTGGAACCTGAGTGAGGTTACATCTGATGACTCTGGCAGCTACTACTGTCAGATACAGACTGGAGATAAAGTACAGAATTCTACAATGCTGCCCATTGATGTAGAGTGTAAGTGAAATTTAATCTTGATTTAGATCTTATATGTCATGTAAAATAATATACTGCAAGCAAATCTACAGTCCTCATGATAGGATATAGAGAGAGACATATTCATTAATTTATTTGTTCATTTACCTCACAGTTTGTTCTGTCATATGTGTACATCCAAAAGCAGAAGGAAGAAAGATGAGAAGGCTTGTTAGATATGTAACTCTTGTTCACTGAACAAGTTAAGCAAGCTGCTGACGGCATTTCAACAGAGAATTTCTTGAGAAATTTTTGTCTGGATGAAGAAACCTCCCCAAAAAGTTTCATAAGTGAAATTTAGTTTGATTTTAGTTCGATAGTTGTGTCAGTGTTTTGTCAGAATGTCATATAACACTTATTCACTTATCTCCTTTCTGTCTAGACTCCCCTCGAAACACAACTGTCTTAGTCTCTCCTGCTGGAGAGCTACAGGACGAGCTTCCCGTGACTCTGACCTGCAGCAGCGACGCTAACCCACCAGTCCACATATACACCTGGTACCATGGTGCAGCGTGTCTCCCTACAGCAGACAAACGCTTTCATCCAGCAAGACAATCACTGGCTACACCCACCGGAAGAGGCCCGACACTCAGAGTTGCCAACATTACTACTAAGGAATATGGGCAGCACTGCTGTGTAGCTCGCAACAGACATGGATCACAGACTAACAGTGTAACCCTCACAAGTTCCAGAGGTAGGCAAGTGAAGAACTATTGACAACCAGTTTTAGTTTGGCAATCATGCCAAACTCAAACAGTGTTATGGAGGGTTTTTTTATTACATTTGCAAATAATTTGCCCAAAACATAGAAACTCAGTTCAAAGTTTTGACAAAGCAGGCAGTGCTTACATGACAGATTGACTTAAATACTGTAGCTGGTAGATATATTATATATATCTCTGACAATCTATAAATAAATAATAATTTATCTTTTTAGTCACTGAGATATAACAAATCAAGGGGTTGAATTATCAAAACTCTGAGAATTATTTCCTATATATCCATGGGGTGTAATTTGTGGTTTGGTTTGTCTTGCTTAAAACAGAGACACTGAACATTATTTTTTCAAGTGACTTCATTTGATAGCCTACTTATTCTGATTGCTCATTTATATTTGAGATACAACAGAAAAACATGACTTTGTCAAGTCATATGTAGTACAAATATTTAGCATTTCAGTAAGAAAAGACAAACCAATTCCGCTGCATTCATTTTAAATTTAGCAAACACATAAAGTCAGTCCAAACCTGCAGGCTCTGCTGCCATGAAGCCCAAAATTATGAAATACCTTTATATCAGGATGACTTTGTTCCAAAGGTCTAGCCATTCACAATGTGTATCCCATTATATGAAAATATTGCCTGAGACCAACAGTAAGCTCTCATCCATTTCCTGTCCACTACAGCATTGACCCCATCTGAGTCTTCAGGAAGCAGATTGGTGATTATAGGAGTGACCATCGGTGTTCTACTGGCTATTATAGCTCTAGTAGCTCTACTCATTACAAGGTGAGTTCTTTACTTCTGTATTAATATATTATGTCTTTGTTTGTGTAGAGCATGTGACAAACAGCCTAGCAAGAAGTGATGTGATGTGATCTAAAGGCACCTGACGTATCGTTCATAACAGTTTGCATTCATCGGTTGTTGAACTACTGGAATAATCTAATCTAGATGTGAGCAATCAAAAGACTATAATTTGTGATGAAATGGTTGAAGTGATGAGAGTGGTGTAAAGAAAGATTTTTACATACAGCATTCAGTATTTGAATAAATGATCTATTTAACGATCATAAGATCAAATAAGCATAATAACTTTATGATGTAAATGTAGGTGTTTTGATGAGTCATTTGTCATTTCAGGAGAAAGAAGTCATCCCAGCACCAATCATATGTCCTCACCGAGACCACTGCACACTGAGTTCTGTATAAGCAATGTCCAGAAACAGAAAACACTGAAGCAGCCTGTAAATACAGTTATAATGATCCAATTAAAAGCTGTTAGCAGTTAGGACTGGGACACATCCGTGTGGTTTTGAGTAAACTCTTCAGTGTGATAAGACTCTCACAGATACTGACCAGATCCTGAGAAGTGGAGGAGGATGAAAACCAGGAGGACAGTGACTCTGATACCAGGACATGCATTTACAAAATGTACTTTTCATCTCATTAGTCAATTTTTAGAATTCAGCTTTTCTCCAATGTATCGTATTACAGTAAGAATAGCCTAGTAAAGCAGTGCACACATCTTCTTTTTTTAAATGCTAATTAAGTAAACAAGGAAGTGGATTGTTTCATTTTGCAAACATTTAAAGAGACAGTTCACGTATAAGCACATCACATTTACTGTACATTCTTAACATTTATATGGTGTTTTAACAGGAAACTGAGATAGTTAGTGGTGCTCATACAACTGCTATAAGCTACATTGTATTATCAGGTGAGATTTGTTCTCAGTGTTATGTACATAGCATATAGAAGAGAGTGATACAAAGATTTACAAAATGGTTGCTATCTTAGAATTAATAAACAGCTTCTTCTTTTTTTTTACTTTCCAATACAGAACATTTTTTGTACAGAAAACATGCAGCAGGTGTGAGATGTTTTTATAGTTGTCATTTTTCATTAGAAGTCCACAGTAAGAGCACTGAATAGTGATCATTGATTACTACAATAGTGTGGCCAAAGTGTCTATCTATGTAAAAGCACATGTTGATCAGTTTACAGTGTGAAACCCAAAAGTTCACTATTATAGACCCAATAAACATTATTCTGTTTGTATGTTGTTTCTAAAACATTGAATATTATAAAATCAAAAAAATAAAATCTCAACCCTAACTTAAAAAGGATGAGGCTGAGGTTAGTAATGCAAACTATATTAATATGTTGCAGACTCAAGGTTTACAAGTTAATGTACATGAGTATTTTGAACTCAAGGGGGCAGCATATCCTCTTCTGGACACAGTCTGCCGCTAGTGAACCATTCACACTATAGATTTATTTCCTGCAACAATATTTTCAGACCAGAAACACTGTTAAAATGGGTATAAATATAACATTTTGACACAAAACTAGAATTAAAAGAGAATGGTTCCCCTGTAATGTCACAAGAAGGATACAAAACATATTCACCTCTGTCTTCAGGTTGTGGGTAATTAACTGATGAAATAAACAGCAGTAATGTTATCTTGATAATGTTACAATTGTCTAAAATTGTACAGAAAAGAAGAGTGTTCACACAGACAGAAGTCGGGAATAAATGCTGCTTTTACAGGAAATCACTACACTTGTGCCAAGTGTCTGTCAGTGTGTGCAGTAGGGATGTTTTCATAATCGTTGTGGTTCTCCTGAAACATAACAGGGCAATATTAGAAAGTGTGACACATTGTCATTATTTTAAACAGAGCTATAGGTCCTTCTTACCTCTTTGTCCACAGCAGAACTACATCTCCACCTGCTTCACAAATGAAACAAGAAAGATTTGTACGTTGAACTGAGTCATTAAAGACAGTCATAATAAAATTAACCATGTCAAATGTGGGGTGTCGATTAGCTCAGTTGGTAAAGCATCTGCATGTACGAAGGCTCAGTCCTTGCCGCAGCAGTCCAGGGCTCGAATCCGACCTGCGGCCCTCTCCTACATGTCATTCCCCATCTCTCTCTCCCCACATTCTTGTCACTCTTTAGCTCTCTCTATCCAATAAACTTGAAAAAATTTAAAATCCTAACCCTAATCTTAAAAAAAACCCCATTTCAAACAAAACTTAACTTACCAGGCCCAGATAATAATAACCAGTGTGAGCATGATAATAATAACGACTTTGACTCCAATACCAACAAGGAGGATGAAGTGGTTAACTGTTTCTAGAGGCAGAGAGAAAAAAAAAAGTGTTTTAACATTTTAAGCAGTTTTGAATCTAACTCCAGAGTTATGATTACATACAGTATGGGATGAATAACATTTTTACAGCCCACCCTAAAGTCTTTCCAATCAGGAAAGTTTCCCGTTTTTCTAAAGGTCCAGTGTGTAAGAGTTAAAAGACAATAATCTAATTACAGAACATGTTTAAAGGATCTAATATGTATAACTATGTTTTCATTAGTGTATAATTACAGGCAAGTGGTTGCAATCAGAAATCCCTATACAGGTCATAACAGCTTAGTGTGCCGATGATTTATCTTACTCACTGTCTGTTACATCGACTGTCAGCAGCTCAGTTGAATTGTTTTCCCCCAGTTGGTTCCTGGCCTGGCAGAAGTACAGTCCAGTATGGGACTGCTCCACAGAGGGAATAGACAGAACCTGTCCTGAGCCCACCTGCACCGTGGAGCTGAGAGAATCTGTCCTCTTGTACCAGGTGTAGTTTGCTGGAGGGTTAGCGGTGCTGCTGCAGGTCAGATTCACACTGCTGTTTGCTTTGCCAGAATAACTCACTTCAGCAGACACGCTCAGGGGGGGATCTGTATTAAGAATGCAACCATTCGTTGTTATACATTCACTGTATTTTTGTGCAGGTTTAAAAGGGAAGAATTACGCTGTACATTGCAGCCCTAAATCTGAAGCTTAATCTATTATTTCTTTTATTAAATACATGTTTTCCACAGTGAAATACTAATTCTTTAAACTAACAAAGTCATGATAAAGATACTTACACTGAACATCTAGAGCCACGGGATCAGAGAGTGCTGACTCCTGTCCTTCAACAGCACATGCATAATTCCCAGCATCCTCTACCTGAGCCTGGAACTCTGTTTTTGCTACTCGACGTCCATCTTTGAACCAAACACTGGGAAGTTGGCAGGATGTACATTCAAGAGTCACAGTGTCTCCTGCTCTCACAGTGTCAGGGTACACTCTGGCACTCAGCTCTGGGCATGAATCAGTTAAAGAAATCAAGATCAGGATATTAAGAAAATCAAAATATATTAAACTTGATAACTAAGACTTCATTTAGTGTTATTTTACCTTTGACAGACAGATAAACACTTGTTTTACTGCGCCATCCAACAGTATATGTATCAAATCTGAAGTAGTAATATCCAGCGTCATTTTCCTGCACATCATGAATTGCCAGGCTACAGTTGTGCTGCAGGTCACCAAGATATTCAGTACGATTTTCATAAGAAGGAAGGTCTGAGAGCTTAACACGTTTCCAGAGGCCGTCTTTTAATTCCCCTTTGTGCCATGTAGTCTTGTCAACAGTTTCCTGTTTGCTGTAGTTGTATGAGCACCTGAACTCCACCGATGATCCCTTTAAAGCACAAGGATTTGGATTTTCAAGAGTCACAGACCAAGCACTCACAGTTCCTGCGGAGAGACCATGATGTCATATGATATGTTTTATTAGTTTCATTGACTTCTTGTACATTATTCAGAACTAAAGGACGTCGTCAGGATGACTCAGGGCCAATAGATGCCCCTTTTAACTGTATTTTAGACATAAAATTATAAATGGCAGAGAATTTTTTACAGCTCAACCAAGACAAAACCGAAGTTGTAATTATTGCTCCTGAGGCACAGAGAGAGAAACTAAATATAAAACTTCAAGCACATAATTTTAAACCTTCTAAACAAGTAAACCTGGGAGTTATCATTGGCTCTGATCTCAGCTTCGGGCCCCATATTGAAAACATAACTAAAACTGCCTTTTATCATCTTAAGAACATTGCCAAAGTACGACCATTTCTATATACCGAGATATTAATGCATGCTTTTATCACTTGCAGAATTGACGATTGTAATGCTCTACTTTCTGGTCTCCCTAACAAAAATTGTAACATTTTGCGTAAACTGCTGAATATATAATTCATATAATTCATATAATAATTATTTTATTTGANAGTAGATGTAACTTTTGGAGAGAGAAGTGAGATTTTAAAGTCCTTAACAAACTTGACACAAACTTAAATATACTGAAACTTAATGAGGTGTCAGCCCCCTATGAAAATATAACTATGGCTTTGCTAGAAGTAGGTAATTAGGGCACGAGCACGCGGTGCAAGGCCCTATTGAATTTCGAATGTTTTTTATTTTTTTTTCTTCAGTTTCCTAAAAGTAAATCGCCTTTTAGATGGCCTATATCCCCCCGAAAACTCATGAAAATTTGCCTACCCCCAATGTTATATCCCCCCGAAAACTCATGAAAATTTGCCTACCCCCAATGTCGGCCGTAAAATTTTGCATTTTGGGGGTCTCGCACATGAACGTACACTGATTTTTGGGCAAAAGTGTTGGGCTATCATATACTTTCTCAGAGCTGTCTGAAACAGTGTTGGGCTATCATATACTTTCTCAGAGCTGTCTGAAACTTGTTCTGATTGTTAACAGCAGTATTCTGCAAAATTCGGCTGCATAATTAATGAGGGGGCGGGGCAAAAGCGCTCTATAGCGCCCCCTGCAATTTTTCTTTGGAACAGCCCCACCACAGTTTTGGACACAGAGTCACGAAACTCAGGAGCGAGATATTTAAGAATGAAAATCACCATTTTTGCTGTTTTGGGCTGGTTGACAAGGGGTCATGTTTGAACAAACTCCTCCTAGGGATTGTATCCAATTCACTTCAAACTTGGTAGGTGTGTTCACATAGACTTCCTGAGTAAAAGTTATCAAAATTATGCATTTTGGGGAAACTGTGTGGGTGTGGCGCTCTATGCACATTTCCACATGCGCACATTTCGAAGTGTGCACATTTCAACATGCGCACATATGCGAGGGCCCGACCATCGCTGCTTGCAGCTTTAATTCAACATGTAATTACAATATAAGCAGGAGGGAATGAGTCCTGGGAGATCACAAACACACAAACACAGCAAAGAAGTAGCATAGGCAACAACAAAAACTGTTTTTAGAGGACACTAAAAAGTAATGATTGGAACATGGCAGTTTTGCAACACTGTTTACCGATAGCCAACCAATAAATTCATTTCAACAACAAGCATGTTTTGGTGCACATGGCTGAGACACACTAACTTTGCAGCAGTTTTTTCAAAATGGTTTGCGATTTGAGGTTTTTTAAGGGGCTTTTTTTAATCATCTTACCAAAGCTGCCCTACATTAGATAAACAGTTGTAATTAGCATGACCAGATCCAGGACAGGTGGAAATCTGGCTGAATTTTAGGGTAAGCGCAGCAAAACATGAGCTTGCAGATACTGCATATGTTGAAACGGCAAATTGGGTTAGCAATAGATATGGTAACTTTTGGAGAGAGAAGTGAGATTTTAAAGCCGTTAACAAACTTGATACAAACTTAAATATACTGAAACTTAATGAAGTATCTCATTTAGGTTCAAAAAGATCATTTTGTGTACAACCCAACAAATAAATAGATATATGTATCTGCTTCCTGATGTGTGAATTAACTTTGTCTTTAAAGATAAATTAAGAATAATCTTACCTGACTTTAAGATCAGAAGCATCAGCACTGCAATCATCTTCTCCACAAAGCAAAACAGGAATTATTACGATTATTTGGTATAACTTTCTGAAATAGCTCTGACTTGAAGAGAGTGAAGTGTTGAGGAGAGAAGTAGGGTGCAACAGAAGGAACATACGTCTACATACGTCCCTGTCTTTAGAGAAATGAGAAGTTGGAAACATGCAAAAACTATAAATGGCAGTCTGCAAATAGGGAAGTTGAGGGTTTTTTCCGACACCATGTATCTGTTCATCTATTGTATTTGGTTTTGTTGATTTCCTGATGTACCCTGCTACTGCTTCAGCACAACAGGGGTATCATCTGACACTTAAAACAACTTCAGCAGCAGCATCACTGAGGGGCATCACTTTTAACTACTTGACATCTAAGGTGTTTTCTGCAGGTTCTATTTTGGTTAAGTTAATCAGTCAGTCTTTGGTCCATACTAAAATACGTCAAAAACTATTGGATAGATTGTCTTGATATTTTTTTACTAATGATCCACTGACTAATTATAGTAATGCTCTAATAAGTAGTAGTGAAACCTCTGCCAGGATAGACATTCGTGATTCCTTCACAGTGATTTTTCATCTATCCTGCAACATACCTTCCAAACTAATGCAGAGTAGCTGTGCTATGTGTTTGGTGAACCTTTTAAACAAACCTGCCAAACATGTTTGAATTGATACTGTGCCCACGGTAGCAAGCATTTAGTTCAAGGCATCAACGTGCCTGTAAGTACAGCCTCACAGACCTACATACCAGAGTTCATGTGGTGGAAATTCAGTTAAAGGTTAACAGTGTAATGGATACATGTGGGACACTGAGTCTGTTGTCTCCATCTCTAAAAAAATCAACACAAAAATAAAAAAAATGTTACTGGGTATTAGAACAAGAACGGGGTAAAAAGCAATGCAAGTCATGCTGTGATATCAGCAGGTCAACTTGCTTGTCCTTCAGAAAGAAGGAACCTATTTGAAAGTAAAATTTTGTGAGCCAAGTATTTAAAGTTGATTCTCAAAGGCTGAAAGATGGTAGGGAAAGTAAGGGAGGCTGGAGGGGGTGAGGGAGGGAGGATAACAGATGTTATCATGCTGTGTGTGTGTGTGTGTGTGTGTGTGTGTGTGTGTGTGTGTGTGTGTGTGTGTGTGTGTGTGTGTGTGTGTGTGACAGAGAGAGAGAGA
>NC_040023.1:23724798-23726652 GCF_000972845.2 Larimichthys crocea
GACAGAGAGAGAGAGAGAGAGAGAGAGAGAGAGAGAGAGAGAGAGAGAGAAAGTAAATGAGGCAGTAAGAAAAACCTTGCATGATTAGCTTACGTATGTCCCAGCAGCTATTATTGGCTCAGACTTGGCCTGTTCAACCTGTTTGTTTTCAATTCAGAAAAGTCCAGGAAGAATAAATGTTTTCCTTCAGGTAACCTGTTGTTCTTAACTTTCCGACCAGTCAGAGAAGGAGGATGGAGTGAGATAAAGAGAGGAGCAGAGAGAGTCGGCACTGCCTTGAGACATCAACAGCCTCTTCCACTGCTTATTGAGACACTGACAGTCGATATATGTCAGACTGACATATGAAAAGGTGTGTAGATATCTGACACTTCACTGCGTTTATTTTAAAAGGAGCGCTTTGACAATCTTCAAATAAGGAAGCTGCCTGCAGAGCTCACTTTTCAAGGTACTTTTTTCTATTTTGCTTCATTCTCAAATTTGGGGACAACAGAATCAAGATTATGGGTGACAGGATTGGAAGACTTATTTACAATACTAAAAATACACTTAAAATAAATATAAAAATATAAAGAGGGGAGACAGTATATCAAATGCTGATTGTTTGTATGTAGCTTGTGCTCGTTACCTTTTGCTAATATTGTTAATTAATCCAACGAATTTAAACTGTGGAAATTCAAATTTACCAGTAGTCCTGCCTGAAGAAGTGGCTATACTCTTAATTAATGTATGTTCCTAATTATGTTTAAATTGGCTCATCCAGCTAAGGATAAACACCCTGTGACACATCCGTATCGGTAGTATCAGTAGTGTTTGAATGCTTCTTCTTCTTGACCAAAGAAGTGCGGATTTTACAATAAATACAGACCAACAGACAGGTGAGGTAACTGCATAATTATACCTTTTTAGTAAAGCATTCCTTATTCCATACTTAATACATAATTTTTCAATTAATTTATTATATTAATTAAATCAAATACATTTATGCCTCATATACCTTTTATTTTATACTGATGGTGTGATGGTATTTGGTCTATCTATGTCTCTTAAAATACTATCCACATATAAATGAGTGACTTGTTGTATCTGAATCTAAAATTGAATCAAAACAAGACACTAGTAATATAACATGTACTGTATTACTTCATTGTTGTTGTAGGTTTGCAGACTGACCTATGGAATAAGAGACTGAGTGGTCGAAAGAATGGAGATGAGAAGGGACGGAGAGACAAGGAAGGTTTCTCCTATGTGCTTGCTGCTGCTGGCTCTGCTCCAAATCACCACACCCTCCTCAGGTGCATGATTTCAATATATGAGATTTATTTTAGTCATGCTTTTTATTCCAGCACTTCCACACACATTCAAATTAGCATTCATAGAGTGACAAAGTCATAATGCACTAAGTATAGAATGAGGATCCCATTGTCAAACTGATCACTGCAGCAAGTGGCAAAGTCAAACTTTGACCTTGGTCAGTGTTTTTACAGTCTGTAAGACTTTCAGGAGAGGTGGAGGAAGACCAGAGATGACTGAGAAATTCCTCCAAGGAAACACGGGTTTCCACTTATTAGAATATTCAAATCTTTACGAGAGCAGTGGAGGGATTTTGTTTAAAGTTACATATTAGTTGCACGCAGAATTCAGTTCCTGAGTAACATCACACAACAGGGACGGCTGGACGACTATATAACAACAACTAAACACACCAATTATCTGAGTGATGTTGTGTGTTGCAGATCATAAATGATATGTGATCTGTTTGGCTGCTCTTGACATTTTATAGAGTGTGTGTTTGGTTCCTAAACTGGTTTCCTAAGAGAAAAGCTTGTTGATCTCAATGGGTACTTATGGATT
>NC_040023.1:23726898-23738825 GCF_000972845.2 Larimichthys crocea
TATTTGTGATTTTATCCAAAAAAAAAAAAAAATCTTTTTCTCCCACATACATAAACACACTAATCATAAAAAACAATCACTATTCCAGCTGAAAACAACAAGACATCTCTCAGTTACCTCACACGCCCGGCTGACATCAGAGTGCCTGTGGGAGACCCTGCAGTGTTTCGCTGTGGAGTGCCCCAAGCTGCTGAGAACCTCACATTCACCTTCCATCAGAGTCAGAAGAGCTACAACCTCACCTGCCCTAATGGCCACAATGAAGAAATCGCCCTGGTGAGGTGGTCAATGTTTTGATTTCCTATATGGCACACTGTATCCTCACTTTCTTCTCCTCTTCCTCTTAGCAGCACTGATCATATAATCATAAAAAAGCCATCGCAAACTAGAGGTCAAAAACTTCACAGGATACCTTTAAGCTTTTAATTACCACTGTAGGAATGGCTCTTCTGTGAGAGTCCTTCACTGTTAAAAAGGGATTTTGTTATTGTGCATTTAAGTGGTAGACTTTATTGTTGTTGGTCGAGTCTGCCTTTCCCACACATGACTTAAATATCATAACTACGCAGAAGTGATTCACAGAAATATTACATGCATGATCCGGGTGTAATTTGGTGCAGACACACGTCACAAAATGCAGCAACAACACATCTTTAAAGTTTGGTGTGTTTGTTGCACAGAGTAGTGAATGTAAATAGACTTTGTTGTTAAAGTATTAATACCTTCAGTGGCATGTTGACCATCACGTGCATACTGTTGGCTCCAGGGTGGTCATAGCCAAGCTCACATCATGTTTAGATCTCTTGTTCTTTCCTCCCTGTCCCCTCTGCTGAATCGTTCTTCACGGCCTTCCTTGCCTCTCTCCTCAGGCTCTGTATGGAACCTGTGATCAGAAGGATGGAGAGTTACTGGCTGTGTGGAACCTCAAGGGAACTTCTTTCTCCGACAACGGCACAACAGTTGTATGTCAGCAGTCAAATAATCCTGAAGTCCTTGTTGCAGTCCTACATGTTTATGGTAAATACTTGATCATACATTAATATTTCCTAATCTGTTTTATTTGATTTGTTATCAAACCCTAAATCCACAATAGGCAAGGGAGCCTGTTTAATATAGTCCTCTCAATATGATCCAGCACAAGAAACAAAATTAAACTACCCTTTTTCTTGTTCTTCTTGAGGCTGGTTTTAATTCATTCAAGGAGGCAATTTTTCTCATGTTCATCACAGCATAAATACAAATTAAAATCATTTGATTTACTTGTACATGTAAGAATAAGAGTCTTTCTGTCATACTTTCAGCATTGACAAATCATGTAATTAATTGTATTTAACTTAAAGTGTGTGTGTGTATTTTATCTCACAATTTTTCCTGATTTTGCTTTTCTCCTGCCTCACTGTTATCTTCACTCCTAGATGACGGCCTAAGCTATGCCATCCTCATTGGCTGTACCATTGGGGGCTTCTTTGGCACCGTGTTGGTGGCTGGTTTAACGTATATCATGGTGCGGCGATCTGTGACCCTCCAGGAATGCTTCAGTAAGTATACTTAAACTTAAATTCACTGCATGAAAATCTATGACGCTGACTACAAATTGAATGTATGATGTATTTGTGCTTTCAGAGGGGAAAGAGGAAGAAGAGGACATGAACACGATAGTAACAAAGGAGTAAAAGAAGATAGAGAGCTGAGGAAGATTGTTTTGTTGTTTGATGATGGTTTATAAAAATATATCCAGAGTTGGGCTCCATTCACCTTCTATTTCAAATCCTGTATAACTGAAAAGAAAGCTGGATTGAACCGAAGTCTGGAAATAGTATATATATATAGTTCCTCCTCCAATGGACCCTGCACACAGTCTAACAGTGTAATATAGTCTAATATAGTATTGAGCACTTCAAACAATACACCAGAAAATGATTAAGCCGGGTCACTTTCATTATTTGTGCAGGGTCATACATCAATGTGCACTATCGACCTTATGAATCATATGCAAAGTTTGCTGTTGTGTTGCTCTAATGTGGTGAAAACACTTAAGCGTGTGTGTAAAAAGCAGTAGTCAGACTCATGACTTACGAACTTGTAATTTGTAACATATATTCATACATAGACATCATAGTGAAATGAATTTCTGTCAGCTCCTACAACTTGTTCAATTAGAAATAGTGTAAAATAGCAGAACAGAAAATATAATAATTAATGATCATTATTGTGGAAGTAATGTGAGTAAATAAGTGAGTAAAAAGTAGTGACAATAAGCTTTTAGAAGTAAGAATCTGAAGAATTTGGTTTAAATGTGATAAAAAATACAAAAAAAAATGTCTGCACTGGTTGCACTGCTGACAGCAGCAGTAAGTGGTCAACCAAGTTAAGTGTTGAAATAGTCTGCACGAAAACGCCTTCTACAAGAGGAAGTGAAAACAAGCTGTTCAGATAAAAACCTGAACAGTAAGAATAGGCTAGTACACATCTTTTACAGCCGTATACCAACAGACTACTCAAGCTAAGATATTCACTGATAAGGGTCCCAGTCGTGCTTGCGACACCAGGTCAACCAGCTACACTTACACAGTTTGTCCACTCGAGGGAAGCACTTACTCCACAGATAAGAAGTAAGTTAGATGTCGTAACACTACAGGGAGAAATATTCAAGACTGTTTGTAAAATTGATTGTAGAAATCAAACATTAAACCAACTTCTGTTTCTATCACAACATGTTTTTGTCAATTTCTTTATGAAACGAAGAAGTTGTTGTTTGTTATTTGGGATTTTGTCGTTGAACTGAGTTTGATGTTTTTATATATTTGCATTGCAAAGTAAATAACCCAGATGCTTGATGTGCTTACACCATCATCGTATTTGTATAAAGGCAAACTTTACTTCTACAGTAACTTTACTTCTACGGTAACCAAAGGAATGTGTTTGTTTTTATGTTGTTGTTGATGTTTGTTGTTTGTGCACTTAACATTCTGTTTTGTTTTTTGTTATATATATTTTTTATGATCACATTACTCTAATAGGCTTTTTTGGTTTGCTCAGTGTGTGGCCTATGAGCAAATTAAAGTTACATGTTTTAGCCAGACACAACAAAACATGAGCTCACAGATACTGCATATGTTGAAACGGCAAACTGGGTTAGGGTTGCGGTTTATTTGTCTGTTTGCATGTGTTTTCCCCTTTGCAGGGCCACTGTACTTCCCCATTTTGCACTTGTCTTAAAATGATCTAATGATCTGAAACACGCAGGCTTGTGTTTCATGGTATTACTATGGTCTTCCACCCCTTCCCCACTGTGTTAACTCACTAAAATATTTCTATTTTCTTACTCAAACATAAGTCCTCTGCACAGTTGCTTACATAGCTTGAATCACACAGAGAAAGTGATTTTATAAAATAGTTTCTATGTCTGGTTTTGTGGTCTCCACTTCCGTGACTGTATGTTGTGACACCTGATGCATGGACAGCCAGCAAGACACACACACACACGCACACACACACACACACACACACACACACACACACATAGGGCAATCAGCAGGAGAGAATTTCTGCCTCGTCTTTTAGTTGATACAACAGAGGCAGTATGGAGCAATGTGTTGACTCAGCTGCTCAGCTACGCCGCCTCGGTTCTCTCTGTCATTACTCCGTGTCTGATTTCTTCACATTCTCCACAAGTCTTACAGTGATCAGTATACAGTATGACTGGCTACATCTGGTGTTTGCATGAATGAAACAATAGCGTGGTGTATTTACAGCAAGAGTCGGTCTGGTCGCATTAGCTCTTGTCTTATTTGTCATTTCTTTCTGGGATACACAACACTCTCTCTATCATGTGAGGACCCACTACTGACTCTTTCCAAATATTATCTTTGCAAGCAAGCAGATACAAATTATTTCCAAAGGATCTTTCCAGAAGTGAAGCTCTCTTATGGCTGACTGACTGGGTCTCACTTACAGCTATGTAGGCTAACCTGTTCTTAGACCTTTAGTTTTACTGTTTATGGACAAACACCCCAAATACCATCATAACACACACACATGTGTGGTCATGTGTGTGTGTGTGTGTGTGTGTGTGTGTGTGTGTGTGTGTGGGTGCGTATCTACTGATAACCTACATTGTCCAGCATGTGTTCTCAAGATGACCTTTAAGACAAGAAATGCGTTTATCTTGCTACACCTATCCATACCTGAGGAAACACTGGTTAAACTACTGCAATTACAGGTTAAATAGTAACAAATTGATCACCTTGAGTTAGGTTAGTTAGAGCTGATGACTGATTTTACAACTTTATGAACCATTTTAAATGACCTACAACTAACCTCTATTTTTCCCAGATTCATGGTGGACCAATGGGACAAAAAACAGACGAAGATCAAAGATCTGTTTCTATGCTCTGCAGCATCGATCTGATGGAGTCTCTTATGTCAATGCCTGTGAGATATGATCTTTGTCTCCTCGTTCCCCTGGAGGTCTGAACTAGATTTTATTTAGAAAGACAAAAGCTGAAAAGCAAGATTTCATTTAAGTGACAGCAGCCAAAAATCCTTTTACAGCAGTTTGTCATCCTGCTGTGAAAATGTGGTCTTTGTATTTTCTATAAAGCTACTATAATTAAGTATTAATTCTATTTGTAGTTTGTTGTCTTACCTCATTGTTTAATGCTGAACTTTCACATATTTAGCAGCTGTCCTTTTAATTTGATTACTCTATATCATGCAGTATTTGTACAGTTTAGGTCTTTTAAAGTAGAGGTCTGGCTCCTGGCTCCTCAAGTAACAAAGAATAGCAGTAAGTTATATTGGATCGTTGCATATTTGAACATTAATATTGTACTCTGTCTAATAATGTGTCTCTGAGGAAAATAATATCTTAATTTTCACCACAGGCAGAAATGTCCTATATCCTACACACTGAAAGAAATACCACACTGAGTATCTGCTCTCTATATTCCCAAGATAATTCTATCAGTGTCATGCCATTGGCATGGAACACAGTGACCTTTATTTAACCTCACATAATGATACAGGCAACTGTTGATTTGTAAAAACAGAAGCCAGAAACAACACACAGATAAACTGTGGCCATAAATCCCTTAACAATCATTTTGATGTAAATAAAAATAACTTGATATTGTGTGTTAATACTAATGCCATAAAACAATTTTAAATAATCCATACAAATCAAAGTGTATATTTAGATGAAAGTAAATAAGTGACTGTAAATTTCTGCTCTCTGACTTGTCATCACCAGTTGCCACCAATCTGCTGTCAGATTGTTGTATTATCACGTAAGCACACACACATATGGCCGCACACACTCTAAACTACAGCTGTGTGTGTGTGTTTGTATCCATCCCCTCTGTCCTCACTGTATTATCATTTGTTAAGAGGCTGATGCATGCCTCGGCTTTGTCAGTGACAGGAAAAAGTATAAATAGTCACAGATCACTACGCTGACACATGAATGCACTCACATACTTCTGTTGAACTTATATATAGTATATAACACCATCAAATCTTTAAGAGTTTAAACGTAGCAATGTACATTATGGGATGTATGTGAAGTTATGCTGGGATACGCTGTACCGGAAGGAAATTCCACCTGTTTAACTCGGTGGTCATTACAGTTAATTCAACTTATATGCAAGAATAAACAAGCAACATCTTCCAGTTTAAAAGTGGTGCCTTTCAAGCAAGTGAGTGTATGTAGTACGTTTGAATAAATCCTAATAGTCAAGTAAAATCACTCCATCCTGTGCAGGTTTGTAAAAATGGAAAAAGCCTGTCAACCATAAGACTAAAACAGTACAATCTGTTCCACAGAGAGAGAGGGGCACTGGGGGTACCTGGGATACCTGGCAGAGCCACAGAGAGACAACACAGAAGTCAGTGGAAAAATATGTTCTACACTGTCTCATCTAAAATTTAAGAATACATTTGAAAAAAAGAAAAAAACTGAAGTTGATTTTGCTGTATCTGTACATGTGCCTTGAGGTCCTCAGTAGTGGCAATTGATTGGCTTCGGTTGAGAACAGCAGACGCCAGCCTATCTCATTGTTGTGGTGGCCAGGGTCCAAAAGACCTAGCGTTCTCTTCCTAGACATAATAGATAGCTTGCCATTGACATTTCATTAACATAAACAGACAACAGTGCCTCCAGACTAGAATGTGCTGATGGTGACACAAAAATGAGTAAACACATTCTCTTTGACTAATTCTGGGCATATAGTATTTGTGGTGTTGTCTTGGGGGGTAAAGTCTGACCACCAGTATGAGTCCAGCAGAATGTGAGGCCAACTCGGGCACTTCTGATGAACTTTGAGAGTGTCTCTATTTCTCCTTGGCCAAGCTTCAATAAATATTACAGCATAAAACATCAGAGGCTCCTGAACACTTTCTTCTTTCCTGACCTCACCACTGACTTCTCCACAACAGATATCTCCTCTGATTTTACTTCTTTGATATGTTGTTCAAGTGTGCAGGATTTAGTGGCATCTAGTGGTGTAGTTGCTGACCCCCTTAGTCTCACCCATGCCCTTCTACAGTAGTGTGGAGGTAACTACAGTGGCTGAAACATGATGAAAGGTCACATCTGGAGCCAGTGTTAAATTTGCCTGTTATGAGCTACCATAGAAACATGGCAGTTCATCATGTTGGACTGTGGGAGATAACCTGCAGTGTCTGTAGATATAAAAGAGTTATTCTAAGGTAAGAAAAACATCCATCCATTTTTTATAACTACTTATCTTCATCAGGGTCACGGTGAGCTAGAGCCTATCCCAGCTGACTTAGGGCAAGACCATGGATAAGTCACCAGTTCGTCACTGGGCTGACGCACAGAGACGACAACCATTAACACTCACATTCACATTCACACCTACAGGCAATTTAGAAGCATCAATTAACCTATTAAGTGCATTTTTTTGGACTGTGGGAGGAAGAGCAGACACGGTGAGAACATGGAAACTCCTAAGTGCTAACCACCACTGTGCCCCCATCAACAAAAACATAACAATTCTTATTTTAATGTGATTATACATTAATGAGAACATAGTTATAAACATCATATTACATTTCTCTCCTTTCTCTTCTGAGCCTCTAAATCTGACCCACTGGATCTTGTGTAAGGATATCATTGATTGACACTGTGGAATCACATTGTAAGATGGATTTCATGTTAAATATTTATATGAACAGTTCTCAGCCTGTCTCCTGTTGTAAAACTGAGTGTAGTAAGTGTTCATTGTATTATTTATATGTAGTAAAACTTACAAATATCTTTTACCATCATCATCGTGTACTTGCGCACACACTGATGTTTATGTAATAACATTGCCACTCGTCTCGTATACATACAGAAACCAAAGCATTGCACCTTCACACTGGACACGTGCACACACTTAAGTTTATATCCCAAACAAAGAGGAGGAGCAGGTGCTACTTATTTGGGTAAAATAGAAAATGCACATTTTTGACCAGGCAGTGTCTTGGAACATTCTCACGCACACTTCTCTGCTCCTGAACCAGGTAAGCACGGGTACTGTATGGTGGAGCAAGGCAGGACTGGAGTCAGGGTTAGCGGTCAAGGTCACCTTTCTGTTAAAATGTTGATTGTAAGGGATGTGATTCTTTTGTAATTATTATTTATGCTGAAGGTTTTAGTGTGAGGGCAGATTGCTTTGATCAAAGACAAAGTGGAAGGTAGGAGGCCGTTTGAGTAATTTACTGAAAGATGAGCTTTTAGATTTGACATTTGGAGAAACATTAAAACAAACTAGTAGCCAAAATGCTTGTGATGAAGTGTAATTTTAGATTTATTCCTGCATTTGTATAGGGCATGTGAGGCTTCTGTTTAGAATGAATGACATTATGTCCATGTATGGCAAGCCCAACGATCTTATATTGGCTGATTTCTGGTTAATCTTGTAACATCTTCTAATAAAAGCAGCTTTTTGCTCTCTTGTAATTAACTATCTTTATAGAAAATAGCAAAATTGGATTATGCTTTAAAAACATTTACAAAGCAGCACTGCAGTGATTTGGTTAACAAAACAGCAAACGACACAGTGGATGTTGACAGCAAAATCAGTAAGATTTGAAGACCACTGAACTGAAACATCCACACGAGAGTGCACAAAACCTGAAAACTATGTGATAAAATAGCTTTAAACTCAAACTTTATTCTGTCTGTTGCTGCTGTTTCATCTGAAAAATATTTCTTTGAGAGATTTTAAAGACAGAGGCCTGTCTGTCTGTTCACAGTTTGACCTTGACTAATGTCATGCTAACTGGTAGCTGCAGTGACATTTTCTGACAGAGAACAAAGCCCATGATTGACGATAAGTGAACAAAAACTGTATTATCTTTGTTTTTGTTTGATATCCATGTCTTGGAAAGCTAATGTAAACTGTATATCTCTGCAAGACAGGAGATACTTTGTAAAAGATCTTGACCTTCGTTCACGCCTTATTAAACATGTACAAAAAGCATGACATGTTGTATCTAATGCTAGGTGCATTGTGCTTTTAAAACATCACCTGTGAATGTAAAACTAGTTTGAGCCAGAGAAAAGCAGAGCAACAGAGAGGAAAGGCACTGATTTGCAGAGAATCTAACCTCCATGGAGGCTCAAGGGTGTCCAAGGCCAGTTAGAGGTTAGAGTGAGGTCGCTGGAACGACCTTTTGCATGTCTAGCTTTCTAATATATATTTTAAATGTTTGCAAAAACATATTTTCATTCATGGAGTTATTAGCAAGAGAACATTACAATAATCAATTAAGTATTATACTGAGCTCAATGTATGTTAGCAGACTTTTGTGGATCTGTAATGACCATACATTTGTCAGTTGAACAATACTTAGGTTATGAAATGCTTATTATAAAAGTCTAAAGTCTTTGAGCTGAGTATTTCCCCATAAGACCTAGACTTTATAATGTGTTAAAAGAGTTCAACTACTCATGTGAAGTTGAAAATGGTTCAGAAAATATCTTTAGATACTGTAAAGCACATGACTTTGTTGCAAGAAAGTCTTTCAGCATGGAGGTTGAAGGAAATTTGTCTGGAAACCTGCTGGGTTTTGCCCCATGACAAAAAATGATCCGCTGTTTACTCTCAAAACACACAGAATGCATCCCTGCTGACGAGACACTGACCTCTCACATAACAAGGACATTCTGCCTGGGGAGAAGGAGAAGTGTTCTTTGTTGCTTGTATGCATGTCTGTGAGAAACCACGGAACAATGATGGGAAAAATTTACATTTCTTTTAACGCCCTCTTACATGTTCTCTGTCTCGTTGTCTTTATCTGTTTCTCTTTGTGTCTGACTCCTAGCTCTGTTAACGATGGGACATCTCACTGTTGTGGCCGTTATGGCAGGTAAATAAAACAGAAACACATACTTTTTATATGTGGTTGGACTGTAAATACATTGTTTTATCAGTGTCCTTCAGAAGCAGAGTTGGTCTTTCCATTGTCTGCTACAAACTAGACCAAGACTTTGATGGTCTCAAGGTCATGGATCATTCTATTTTCTCAGGAAGGTTATGTTAAAGATATTATGACATTTCAACAAAACTACATTAAAAGATTAAAGCATGCACCGACACAACTCTTCTTTACTTTTAATATTTTATAGATATTTTGTTTTCAAGATTAATGAGCAGAATAAAAAGCTTACTCTACGATGTTCTTTCTTAAATATGCTGACTCTGCGGTGGGACATACCCACAGTGACACGTATGGATCAGAGACAACTCCCAGTCAACAAAATTAACATTTTATTTGTCTGGCTTTCTTGCAGTGCTCTTCAGCCTTTTCATGGAAACTGAAGCAAGTAAGGGAAAAACTCTACTTTCAGTGTATCTTATACTGAGACTGGTTTGTGGAGGAACTGGTTTAGGGAAAAATCAAACACATTAACATTTGTCTTCATGACAACAGCCTGTTAAATACCTCTCCTAACTGTCTGTGAATATCACTATAGTTACTTTGTTTGCAGAAGAAGGTAATTATAAAGTACACTTCAGCTCAAAAGCTCTGCTCAGTTCTAACCCATTTCTTGAATCATCCATTAAAGTGAGTCTGCAGTCACAGTGTCTAAGTGTTTGAAGTTTATCACTAATGCTCTTCTCCTTTCTTATTTCTCCTCCTCCCCTTGTGTTTGGTCTGCAGATCCATTTGTTTACAGTAAGTACAGACACTTCTATCTCTTAATTCTTATAATCTACTATATACAATCTGTCATCTCACTCGCGTGTATGGATTATGAAAAGATTAGTCTAGTATCATGTATTTATTCTGATGATTGTAGTGCATTGAAGTGCATATGCCAAATGACAAAAATCAACCACTGCAAGTTTGATTGTTAAAAAGCAAAATAAAAAAAAATCTGTCATGCAAAGTGTAAATCAAATATTCTTTCAAAAATGATCCAATTAATTTTAGGTTATGCTTGCTTTGTCACATGCACAGTGACCCCCTTAACTTTAAACATTATTGTCTAACAGACTATGAGAAGCTACGAATTGGAGGCCTAATCTGCTCCTGCTTGTTGGTGGCTGGAGGACTCAGCGTAATTCTTTGTAAGTCCTGAAACCATACAGACAAATAGTGTGGTAAACCTGTGGAAAAATACTTTACTGAAACTGAGATCAAAATAAAAGGCACTAGTTAACTGAGTCATGAGACCACGATAATAAGTTCAAGATTTTGTGAACTATTTCTTTTTCGATCCCAAATGAAAATCTCAGAGCTATGGCAATATTAGAGTAGTAAAGAGACACAACAGTGTTAAAATGTGCCTCAGTAACACGTCCTACTTTGTCTTCACAGATAACAAATGCACCCAGAAGAACAAGTATGTTTTTATCTTAAAACCTCCTGACAAAAATGTGTGTTTGTGTCTATGTACTGTATGAATTTTACCATGTGACTTCCCCGCCCCCTCTTATTGTTTCTTTGTCTTTCTTCCCAAACTGCCATGATAACTGCCGCCCCGCCCTCCTTTCTCACCTTGTAGAAAAGTGGAAGATGACAACAGTGAAATCTGATATCGTGCCTGACAAACCGGTTCAGACCAGGAAGAAGGGCTGACAGACAATGGGTGGAGAGACTGGATGCATGGTGGGGAGGGGGTTGAGGGAAACACACCAACTTAGGTGATCATACCTGTACAGACCTGTGGAAAGATGTACCATATATTTAAAAAGGAAAAAGTGAAGTACTGCTGAAATTCTGCAAAATAGATTGGCATGTCTGAGTTGGAAGAAATAAATGAAGCCGCCCTCATGTGTTTCTGCGCTGTACTGATATGTAAATCAGGGTCATTGATATTCACAAAGTTGTTCTCCTTGTATACGCACATGGACCTTCACAACTATTTAGTCTGTCTCGCATGTGCTGCTTAGTTTAGTCATTACCATAATGTTGCATGTAGTTACTGGGTCATTGGTAACTTAATGTTTAGTCATTATCATCTGCTGTTTCTTGCATGTTTGCTGTATGATAAAATGTAGAGTTAGATTATCCATGTGGTCAACCATTTCAGTACTGACATTATTAGAAAAAACTACTTGCTAGAAACCTTTGGTGTGCACATCCAAAATAAATAAGTGATAAACCAATATTGTAAATGTTATTCTTCACACATAACATAGATTGACTGGTTTTACTGTGTGACCTTTAACTGAAATGGCCAGTTATTGATCTTCTAGAGTTTTCCATTTAAGTTACCAAGTATCATAAATTATATTATTAAACAACATCAGCATTACTTTCCATTTTACTACAGCCGTTGTGTCCATTGACTTGCTTCCTAACCTACATCAAAGTGAGGAAGAAAATGAGCCGGTCGACAAACTTCGACATCTTCGTTCTCGTCAAGCAAACATTAATGCTTCCACTCCTCCTCCCGGCCCCCCCCCCCC
>NC_040023.1:23738852-23755742 GCF_000972845.2 Larimichthys crocea
CTGTCACTGACTCTGGATCAGCTTCCACGCCCCACTCGTCTGCAGCCGTCTACTCTTCAACTGCCAACCGCACAGCAGAAACCGACCCTGGATCAGGGTTCGATGACAAAACAGGAGCATGTTAAACTCAGCCCCCTTTTTCTATAACCAAGCCAACCTGTTGAGTGTCACAGTGGTGGAGAAGAAGAAGGCAGGGTGTTGGCGCACAGTGTGGAGAAAAAGTCGCTTGTTGTGAGTCAGATATCCGCCCGCTTGTGAGAAATTTCCTCGTTTTCTATCGCTGCTAAAAACAACGTGTTAGAGGTAAGTGTTGAACAAATGAAGCACATATTTCACGGAACATTGTCTCCTCAAGTGTTTTTTCACCCCTTTTTTCTACTTTTTCGGGGAAATTTGTTTAAGGAGTTTCAAGTTTTACAAATATGTTCGTGAGCATCTCATTATGAAACTGAGGCGAGCTAACGTGAGGCTAATTTTAAGTGTTTTTGTCAGCTTCTGAGCGGGTTTGTTTGTGGCGCTAAACTGTTGTTAAATCTCTGTGTTTATTAATAAATGATTATCAACAGGCTCCTTTAG
Source organism: Larimichthys crocea (assembly GCF_000972845.2). Lineage (NCBI taxonomy): Eukaryota > Metazoa > Chordata > Actinopteri > Sciaenidae > Larimichthys > Larimichthys crocea. The sequence continues at coordinate 23,739,429 of NC_040023.1, forward strand.
TTACTTAAAAGCTCAAAATTGTTCGAGTAAAACATACAAACTATATTTTCAGAGAAAAAGTCCGTCATTATTTTAAATGTGAAAGTACAATGCGACATATGTCATAAGCCACTAATGTTTATCTGACATTTGTCCTCGAGCCCACCGGTGCCGGGACAATGGAACGGCACGCGCACACGGCCCAGGATAGTCTTCCTTCACGCGCTGTGAGCACACGGTTCATGTCAGCTGGTTTATTTAATTACAATGAAGGCTTCAAGTGTTGGTTTACATTAAAACAAAGGCTGTGCTGTATCTGTTTGCACCTTTAGTTGCATGTTCAAACGCGCCAGACAAAATAAATCCGAGTGACGCAGCCTGTATGTGTTTATATTTGATGCTAAGCCTTGGCCTCTTTAATAGCATTACATGAATCGCATTAGATGACAGAGCAGACGGGTTATAGGTGTCCAAATATTCATACACACTAATGAACACATGGAGACATCTTGGAGACAACGAAGAGCTCACCACGTGGAATTTTTTTTTCCAATATTGTCATACTGTTACATGCTTTATTGAACACATGATGTAAGCTGGTGTGTGTGTGTGTGTGTGTGTGTGTGAGTTCAAAAAGGCCAGCTGATAAGAACAGTTCTGATAACAGTTTGCTACTATGTGGCACAAGGACAGATTGCGTCAAGGACAGATTCAGGAGAACTGTACGGAAGAAAAACTGAAAAATATGAATAATGTGTTGGATTATTATTATTATTTAGGTTATTTAAAGTAGAAAACAACAACAAATACCGGTGTTTCTTCTGTCTACTTGTTAAAAAATGTCAACAATCAATTGGTTATCAAGTTATTATCAGTTTTCTTTTGATTCATTGTTGACTAATTCTTCCGGCACTAATGGAAGGGAGGTTTCTAAATCATCTCTGCACTGTTTATGGACACATTATGATGGTTGGCAAAATGCCTGAAGCAATTAACTGATTATAAAAGAATCGAGATGCATGTCCAGATGAAACTGCGATGTTGTTTTTACATTCTCAATGTGTATTCAGGGGCGTTGCCATGACCATAGACATGTGGCAAAGCTTACTAACATACTCTTTGGCCAGCTTCCTGGAGATCTCTACACTATGTCTGTCTTGCAACAAGTTGATGTCCGTTTTGTGTGAGAGTCAAAATGTAGGAAATCTGTCACTGAACACAAAACACGGGGTGCCCTGTTTAAATTCTGACTAATATGCGTAATAGATTGATGATAAAAGATGTTGTTTAGTCTGCTTTGCATCCATTGGTTATATATAAATAACATCTCTCTTCCCCAGTGTGGATCACTAACATTGCTGCCCAACAAATCAATATTTTGCCCTGTATAAAAATACTCATATGGCAACAATGACTGAGTTTTCTCAGGAGATTAGATTGAAATTACAGACCCAAATATATTTTTAGACATGCTGTCTAAAATTTTTACATGCTGTGAAAATGGTTTTAGCCAAGACTAACAAATATGGAAATGTTTACCCGCAGTGGAATCTGTATTTGGTGACAGGAATAGACATTTTAGAAAAGAGCCATTTAAAGCCACATGTTGTAGCAGTAAGAAAACAGTATCTGTACAGCATAATAGACAAATGCACAGAGAGAAAGAATGATGCAGTCACACTTCCAACTCACACTTGTCTAACTGCTCATTATCTACTCTGATTTGCTTTTGACAGATTTAAACCCACCTTAATGCCACCGATCCGACAAACGGTTTTTCAGAGAGAGCAAAGTGAGGCAGAGAGGGATCAGAGCAGTTACAGTGTGAGAGGCAGAGATGGAGAGAGGGTGAACAAAGGTGGCGACAGACAGAGTTGTCTTTCTTTTCTCAGGTGAAACAGACTTAGCCCGTTGTCCTCACCTCTCCTCACATGACCACAGTTCTTAAAAAAGAAAAGGAGAGCGAGCGGGGAAAACAGTGGAGAGAGAGAGACATGCTTTCTCCTCACCTTTCCTCACATCACTTTGGTGGATCACAAACACAAATTTAGAAACCTTGAAAAGAAGACATCGATTTTATACCAGGAGAATGTGACTGTGTGACCTTGTCTCTGTTGTCTAACAGTTTAGCAGAGACACAGCTAATCATTTCTGATTTATTAACTAGTGCAGATACATGTATTTACAGCTTATTGCAGTCTTGTAGCCATTTAATACAAAACTGTGATAATCTCAGAGGCACAGTGTTATTAAAATGCTTTCTCAAAGTAATTACATGTGCAAGATTAAAGGTTGTATGTATGAAAAGTGAGATGAAACAAGTGAAATGCACTCCATCCTTTTATCCCCTGATCATGAGTGCAGAGTGAGGAGCGTGCAGTCTGTCACTAGCCGCTCGCTGCTAGCCTTGTGGTTACCATGTGTGACTCATGGCTCTAGTATGCTCCACTCCCTCTTACCCTCTGTCTGTCTCTTTCCCTCTCTTTCCCAACCGCACTCTCTCCCGTCTTCCTGCTTCCCTCTCTCATTCCCCCAGGCTTTGGTTCTTCCTCCCTCCTTCTCTCTTGCTCTCCCTTATTTCCCAACTTGATATCTTGTTTATGCTTTCCTTCCCGTTCTTCAAGAGTGAACTGCCTCCGCTTTCTTTTTATCTCTTGGTTATTTTTTCTTTTACATGTTAATGGCGTCAACACTTTCATGACACATGTTGAGACTAATCTTAGGTCAGAGGGTGTTAGCAGCAGAGACAAAGACGTCTACCATTTCATAAGTCAAGAACCCACCTGAGGTCATGCACTTTATCAATCATATTTCCAGCAAAACATGAGGTACTGTAGTCATAAAATGACACATTCTCCAGTGCATAAAGTGAAGCTGAGGTCAACAGCTGTCTCAGCAAATTATTCATTGCAAATAGCAACACGTATTTAGTGCGTTTAGTCCACAATGTCTGACACCTTCTTGTGTGTGTGTGTGTGTGTGTGTGTGTGTGTGTGTGTGTGTGTNCATAAAGTGAAGCTGAGGTCAACAGCTGTCTCAGCAAATTATTCATCACAAATAGCAACACGTGTTTAGTGCGTTTAGTCCACAATGTCTGACACCTTCTTCTGTGTGTGTGTGTGTGTGTGTGTGTGTGTGTGTGTGTGTCATAAAGGATGTGCTGCACACTGGAATCCAGTGCTGCTAATTTAAGAAGAAAAATGCCAAAGAGAATAGGCAGCTGTCTTTGTAGTGCAGAACAGGAACACACACACACACACACACACACACGCACACACACACACATAACATTCAAACGGGCGGGTGTGTGTTTGGGGGGCTGTTTGATAAATAGAAACAGACACCAAGTCACGCAGTGACACACAGTCATGTGCACACAAAATAGAGGAAGCACAAGTTGAATCTGTTGAAACTTTTGGGTAACAAATGAGCATTAAGACAACATCAAATGTGCATTTAAATACAAACACTAACATATTTAACAACACTAACATAGCGTAACATATTTTGATTGGTGAGTAGTGTTCGTTTTAATACTTACATACACTTTGACATGATTTCTATGACACTTGTCGTACGGACAGGATAAACGGCTTCAAAAGTGGATGGGTGACATTTTGCTTTGACTTCTATATTTCACTAGTTTTAAGTGACAAAGGTTTGTTATTCAAAGCATTTGACTGTGTGCGTGTCTGTGTTTGTGTTGTCGTGTAACTTAGTCACAAGGTAGGAAACACGTGTCACATTCAAAGCCAACTGGTGGCCTTTCTATGTTGGAGAGAAGCAGCTTCACAGTGAGATTTACAGATTGATGCAGACCTTTTTGTAGCTCTGGGAAGCTTTTGGTTGGCCCAGTGGCACCCCAGTGGAGTAGAGGTAAATTCACGATGATACTCTGGATAATCAACAGATTGTGTGTGACTCATGTTTTATGGTAATTACTTACTAGAGTCTCTATGAAAACAATAAAACAATATTTATACTTAGAGTAGGTAGTGGATTGGTCCCTGAAATATTCAGTACGTTTACATGCAGCAAAAAATTTGAATTTCTAAACGTATCAGAAAAAGACATGCATCCGAGAATCGGATAAACGGCCGGAGCATGGCTGACTCCGTTGCGCTATGTGGCGCCGTAGCCCTCTCAACAAAGAGCCACTTCTGGTTGACCTCTACTTTTCAGCAAACTATTCAAACAAAGATGGCGTACGAGGAGATGGACGATGCTACAGTAGCGTACATTTCGTGCAATATTTTCCTCCTGTTGATTGACCTTTTCCGGCAACAACACCACTATTTAATATGACGTCAATTCTTTATTAAGAATTGTGCAAAATCCGATTTAGATCTGACTGCTGAGTAAACATGGCGTTAAAATGCCAACAATGAACGAATTATCTAGGTGTTCTTATCTGATTTTGAGATGTTGGTTATGGTCCAAAGTAGGTCGGAAGTAGGTTTGGACTAAGGTGTTTACAAGCATTTTAAAAAATCCAAACTATGTCTGATACGATCAGAAATAAGAATTTTTTGCTGCATGTAAACGTACTGACTGAGTTACAACTCTTTTGATAGGCCGGCAGTCTATTGTGTAACCGTACTGGTAGAAGAGTGGGAAAAGAGAAGATGATAGTGTGTGAGCGTGAGACTCATTAGATGGGCATAGAGCCTAGAAAGTCTATGCTTCAGGGAGTTTGTAAGGGATGGGATAAATGAGTGGAAAAGAAAGAAGAGGACGGGACGGGTGAAGGAGCAAGGAGGTGCAGAAGCGTGTCAGAAGAGAGAAGTAGTATAAGAGCAGAGGTTTAAACAGGCTGGTGGTTTGTGAGAAGACATCAGCTCAACAAAACAGAAGAGCAGTGAGAAACAGTAGTTTTGGAAGCTTTTCACATTAAGTGAGAAGGAGTATCAGACAGGGACAGGGAGGACAAAATGAAAGACACAGTCCTAAAGACAGGAAGAAAAAAAGATGCAGAAAGAGCTGGGAACAAAAAACGAGGGACAGTCGGAGATAGCGTGACAGAGCCAGAACAGAAAAGTCTTTATCTGTGGACCAGGCGGGGCTGGAGAAGCGGCTCCGCAGGGAATTTGTACACAAGGGAAAATAAACTACTCTGTACGTGATGAGTCTTTTTCTGTATTTGTAATAAAGCTTTGTTTGGTTCAGACTTTAGGCTACAACTGAATAGGATTCTTGTTTGTTGGTTACACATTTAAGGTAGGGTCAAATTATAACTAATTAGATCTGAAACAATTAGGTGATTAGTCGATTTAATAAAAGGAATATAGTGGACAAAACCAGCATTGTGAATATGTTAGCTCGGGCTTTGGGAAATTGTAATGTGCATTTTTTCACTCACTTCCTTATCAGACGATCTGTCAGAGAAATAATCTGCATATAAAGCGATGAGAAACATTTTTAGTTGCAGGCCAACACGACACAGTAGTTAAACAAACAGAAACAGATTTTGATCTTGAATGCTGTCAGCGCTGAAAGTATATTATGAACACCATACTTATCCAGCATGGTGCTGTGACTTTGTCTGACACACCCTCTGCACTCACCTCCAGGCTCCACCTTACACTAACATTTGCTTTAGAATATGATCTTCAAATAGGAAGAGGGAGGCGCCGCCTCTTTTACACCCCCTGCCTTCTGTTCCTCACCCTGTCCTACCTCTTTACCCCCCTTTACTCTGTCTCCCCTTTCTAATACTCTCACCCTTTGCTTGCCCTCTGTGTCATCTTCTCTGTCCCGGCCATCCTCTCTCCTGTTTCTGTCTTTGCCCTCCATCTCTTCCATCTCACTCTCCTCTCAGTGTGCTTTTCTCCTGAGGTAAACCATTCTCTAGTGGTTGTTGGCCTGTTTCCCATCCTCCACATTCCCCTTGCCTCGCCTTGGGTTGCTGTGGTGAGGCACCAGGAGAGAAGCACTCACCCTGCTCTTCTCTTTTTCCCTTTTTGCCAAACTCCAAATACCAACAGCAGAGGAGGGAGACTCATTGTTTTACTTAGATCCTTCTTTATGAGGATCTCTGAGCCTCAAAGGTCACTGTTCCTTGCGTGTCATCACAGATACTTAGCTGTAACAGAAAGTAAACCGTAAATCTACTTAATGCTAGGAGCGGAATCTGTGCTGTAGCATCTTTAGATTCATCCTTTTAGTCTGATCCTCAGAGCTTAGATGCCCTGCAGCGTTTCCAAGTAAACAAACAAGTTATGTTTGTATTCACCAAAATACTTGTGTGAATCCTTGAGGTCTAACAAACATTTTCCTCATAGAACATGGGCAAAGACAACATTTGAATACTGCATAGTTTCTAGTAGTCATCTCTTTCTAAGCTGCAGCTTCAGCAGGAATTCAGACCAGTGCAACAAGCAAATATATGACTGGATACTCCCAGAACAGCATGTGCTTTGATGACCTCTTAGATACAGTAAAACAGTGAAGGAGTTTTCTCTCACTGTGCGTCAGTGCCAGTTTTGTGCACGTTGTGCATGTTTGGTCTTCACCATGGAGTCCTCTGAGCGGAAAAGTGCAGTAAGTGGAAAATCACTGCTGTGTTAAGGTGTGTCTCCTCCCTGTGAACATGTTACCTCTGCTGCTGATTCAACATGGTGGCTACAGCGTAGACACAGGGGATCTCAGGCAGCGTGTGGGACGTAATTGTAGCTGTCAGGAAATTTGTAGATTCATCAAGGATGATATAAAATTATTGTAAATTCTGACTCATTGTCAGGAGGGATCTGACTGGAAGTATTTAAGAAAAGAAAGCTTTCTGTCTGTTTTTAATAATAAGAAGGGGTTTGGAAATTTAAATATCACCATTGACTGATGGCACTCCAAAAAGCTGGCCGCCCCTGCACTAATGTACGCTAGAAATAGGACTAAAATTACATTACTGACAGGAATAGTTTTTGAAAGGTGAGTGCTCTTTGATAAAATTCTCATGGATTTTTTTCGTCAGCAAGTGAAATCTAATTTTTTTTTTCTTTTAAATCTGGACAGTCGCAGCAGCTGACTACATGTACATGGATGAGCACATACTGTACATTATACATAAGCCTGTAGGGAACTCAAAGGCAACATTCAATCAAGAATAAAGCAGATAGAAGCTTTGAAGCTTTGACATGGCAGCAGTGTAATGCATTACCCGGAGAGATCTAGTTCTCCCGTTAGGGCTCCATCAGAGCACTTTGTACCAATCAACATCAGATCAAGTTTCTGTGTGTGAAAGAGAGCGGCAGAAACCACTTTATGCCCGCCTACATTCGATCAGATTTCTTTGTGTGCGGTTCAGCAAGACCGGCCGCATGTACTGTATGAGTGATGAGTTAGTTTCTGTGTGTTTACGTCCTTTTAGTGCCCAGAAAGGCTGAATGTTGCATTAAGTGACTCTGTTCACTAGCACAAGACAGTTTTGGTGTACAGTAATCAGCTTTCTAACATGCACACAGCCATTTAAAATTGGATTATTTGTACCATTGGGATTGGAGATAATGTTATTTACTCTATGTTAATACAACCAGAGCCTTGTTCAAATGGCCTGTCAGTGCACCGCAGATTGTACCATCCTTATTTCTGACATTATTAGTATATTTCCAAATAACCATCTTAATGTCTGTATGTGTCTCCACAGGTAAACAGCCTCAAGCTTAAAGATGTCTAAGATCTTTGCTTTGGTGATGATGACACGTGAGTGAAACTTTTTTTTTTTAATAAAGCAAAATTATTACATTTTTTCTGTCCACTGTCAGTGTATTGATCAATTGTAATCAACCAGAGAGCCGCTTAACATAATTAATGCAACGTCGGTAAGGACTTGTTGGCTCCATTTCCTCTTTACGGAGGAAGTTCTGCCTGAAGGTCTGTCTTCCGTCAGCACACCACTCAAGTATTTGTATTTTTGTGACAGCACTGGCTGTCTTGGTGCTGCTTCACTCTAAATTTTAAACCATCTGGACAATGTCATGTGTCTTATAGAAATACTGTGTAAGAAAGCAAATCAAGCACTCTGTAATTACAGTGCTAAAAAGGTGAGGCTAACAACATCCACAGCTCCGTCAGGTGTTGTAAAAGAGATGTGAGGATGATGAGGACAAGAGATGTAAGACAGGCTTTTATGTAACAGTTGGCATAAACACAGCCAAGACTGAAGAGCTTTTTAAGAGTCTGTTTTATTGGTTGACACTGACAGTTTCATTTGTCAACGATTCTACATAACAGACATGACATTTTACCTGTCTTTACTCAAAAGTACCAAAAAAATAAAAGGCTACAACATTTAGCGCATGTTACTAATATATGTTAAACTATTGGCATATTTTAACAGTTTAGACCACATGATACTTTCCACATAAAACAAATTGCATTTTATTTCTTTTCCATAACCCAAAATGAGACACCTCAAGCTGTGTTTCATTATTGTAAAATGTGTCTGTCTTTGTTGCAGTTGTGTCACTGGTGTTTGCTGAAGAACAGAAAGGTAAGTACACTACAGTAAATATTTGAGTAATATGGTTAAGGACATCTCTAAATATATAGAAAATAAGATAAGACAATCATAGAAACACAAATCTCTCCTTCCTCTTACATTTTTGCTCAAATTTCAGTGTAACGCTTGAAAGTTATTGATTTAATGGTCAGGTATGTCAATCATTAGCGAGAGAATCAAACTAGGGCATTGTGCTTGCTCGTCTCACTTGTACTGTTGACTTTACTGTGTCACTGTTTCATATGTGAATGTGTCTGTAAATCCTTATTTATCTGCTGTTCAAATGACCCTCTCTGTTTCTGTTCCTACAGCTGAAGATGACCCATTTACCTTTGGTAATTTGTTGTTTTGTAACTTATTTTCACTCTCATTACAAGTTAATAGAATAAAAAAAGATTATCTGTATCATTGACATAAAAGGAGTAAAGTTTGCTGTAAACCACATTTTAAAACTTACTTTTTTTTTTACATGTAGATGACTTTTTATGCTGTTTCTATTGCAGTTTGCTTGTTCCTTTACTTGGATTCATTGCTTTATTAAAATGTAATATCTATTTATTTTCAAATGGTAACCGTGACCTCTTCTTGCAGACTACCACAGACTGCGTGTTGGAGGCTTGATTCTAGCTGCTGTCCTCTGTCTCATTGGCATCACCATCCTGTTCAGTAAGATGCAAATTATACACACACACCAGCTTTATCCCTTTATCACGCCTACATCCATGCATACATCGTAAAAAGACTCATATAGTCTAAATAAAAAAAGTGTTGAGACAACACTCAAATAACGTACAGATCTCATAAAAGTCCATGTTTCTTTTCTCTTGTTCCAGGTGGCCACTGCAGGTGCAAGTTCAACCAGGACAAGAGGTGATCATTCGCATAGTTAAACATGAGAATTATTTGTGGAATTTAAGTAAAAACTCCAAACCATGAGCACTTAACATTAAATAAAAAAAAGTAGTATATATTAACAAGCTCCAAAGATGGTGTGCCCTTAGTTAACAAGGTAACGGTAGATACAAATCATAGAGGTCTGCGTTTTTTCTCTTTTCTCTTACTCTCTTTTGTTCTCTTTGCAGAAGGAGGGCAGGAAGCAATGCTCAGCAGATGCTCTCCGACCAAGGTAATGTTAGTTCACCTACCAGCAAACCCTTCAGTACCTTATCAGCTGTTGTGTGTGTGAGATCCTATCTAAAAGACTGGTGAAACCTGGAACAGCTGAATGAATAAATGTCAGTCAGTTTTGTTCAGACGCACTAACATATTTAAGGAAGCTGGGTTTGTGGTGAAAAGATGATCACTTCTGACCATGACAAGAGCCACGAAGATAACAGCTAAAACGAGCAGAGAGGTTTTCCTTCAGACACACTTGCTTGTTATTCTAAACAAATATACCTGTCGTCTCACATAAATGTTGTCCCATCCAAAAAGAAAAACAACAATACTGCATATGAAGTAGACATATGCACAGCAACAGACACAGTTTCAAATATTGAAGATTTCATCACAGAGTTGACGTCCTGCCAGGGTCTAAAGTTATATTTACTCTGTCCATCTGTTTCACTGTAAAAGGCCTCTTGCCACACACACTGACACAGTATGGAAATATCCCATAGTGTTGGACTTCAATGCCATGGATCTTGCTGTTCAACAGGTGGTGGGACTCTGGGTGTCTGGCAGGCAGAAAAAGAGGGAGATGAAGAGCTCTCCTATTATATGTAGTGTTATGGCCATAAAAGGTGCTCTCTTGAGGGAAGATGACACACAAATCAAACGCAGTACAGCTTCAGTAAACTGTATGAACAAGTAGATAAAGAACATACATGTGAACTACTGTGTATGTCTCATGTCATGGGGGAACTCTGAGACAACTTGTGTCAGGGGACATTCATGTTCAAATAGTTAAAACACTTTTAGTTTATGGTTTGCTGGTCCAAGATCTTGTTGAAGCGTGATGGAAGAACAAAGTCCTTACACTTAAAGAGATGCTTTCATAAAGTTAAGAGACCCAAAAGTTTTATTCTGTAAAATGGATAAAATTACAAATCATGCATGGTCCAAACCCTCCAAAAACACCCACATATCTCAAACCCTGCTAGTTTGATTTAAAATGCTTTGATATATGTAAAATACACAGGTGGCCCGTATGAAAAAACACCATGTGTGTGTATTATGTAAGCAACTCAGCTGGGATATACTGCACTGATAGGCAATTTACACTTCCATGGACACACGCACACACACACTCTTAATTTCTCCTGCTCGTTATCTGAGAATGAACATCAGTGTGTTAAAGCGTCATCTCTATTCTCCTCATACAGAAAATTATTCTTATATGACAGTCAATGCAAACATACAGTGAACTTAAATATAGATGCTTATATTACAAGACAAAAATATGAATAAACACTTCAAGTAGCCTCTTCTGTTGATGATATCCTCAAGTGGTGAAACCTGGAACAGCTGAATGAATAAAAGTTATTCACTGGTTTCACTTCAGTTTAGTCCAGTCCCACTAACATATTTATTATCCCACAAAATCCATGTTATGACTCTCTCTGTTCTGTTTGTATAGTTTGGGAATGCAAATAAAGTATGAAGTTATTTCTACAATGGAATAAATACTGTAATGAGGTTATCGTGATTTCAGTATAAAAGGCTTGTAACAAATCTGGTATTTGTAGGATTTACTTAAGAAATGGTGATTTCATGTAAAAGTCAGTTTAATTATTTGTCTTGTTTATATGTATGAAATGTCAAGATGTTATACATTATCATATATATATATATATAATCAAAACTAAACGTAATCCATCCTCATCCGTTGTTTAACTTACATTTTGGAGAAATGTAAGCTTAAAGCAGCTTAAAGTAATTGTATAATTGTCCTGTTTATTATGTGAATGATCACGACCTGTCTGAATTTGGAAACTCACCTTCCTGTCTTTCCTGTTTGTCTGCAGGTCGTTCCTGCGACTGCTAGATACCAACCCGAACACACACCGACTTCCTGAACCTGCATCCAACAGATAATACAGCAGAACGGCAGCAGGATTTGACACATCCAACCATTTTGTTTTACTGTTAAGAGAAACAGAGGGCAGTCTGTGTGTATCTGCCATGAGGTGTGATGCTTTATGAATGATAACTGAGCTATTGACCTGCAGCCTGCACCTTCACATGTACACACACTCAGACCTACACACACTTTTACACACATTTTTTTGTCACTTTCATTTCAGTCACATTAACTTTTTTTTAAATTAATTCTTTAGTCAGAAAATGTTTTACCACAAAGAAACTGATATCGAACCTTTTAAAAATGTCCTCTATAGCTGAGCACGAATACTTTGACAGTTTTGGATGATTGAGCTGAAAGTGACTTCATACAACAGTAACACAAACCTATTACCAAAAACTTCCTTACGAGTCGACATACTGTAGGCTGTCAATGTCTCGCACTACTTCTGTTGTCTGTATTGTATGTGTAAACATTGATGTAGATATTAGTCGCTTACTTTGACCAACCTAACCCACTGTCCATGCTTTCAGGTCAGGTATATAAAATCTACATAGTCATGAGTGTTTAGAGTGGTGTTGATAATTCATGATAATATGTTAATTCCCATGTTTAGCTTTATGGAGGAAAAGTAGTGGATTGCACTGTTTGGAGATACAGAACGACTCTATCATGTTTCTATAAAATAATTATTGAAACAAACTATGAGCTGGGGAATTTTATTTGTCTGTGTGTGTTTCATGGTTCCTGTGGTGCCAGGAAATCCTTCAAAGTTTGTGAATTTGATGGAAAAAATATGAATCCCTTGAAAGTTTTCAAAGATAGACATAAGTAGACAGATTATTGGAAGTGCTTGAATTTATATTTGTGCAAGAATAGAAACTGAAGTTCTTTTGATATTTTTTTAACTTAACATTAGTAAATAGGCCATGTTGCACCAGTTCTCATTAGAAAAACTCAATGTTGTTACAGTAATTAACCTTAATGCATGCTTCAAACTATAGCATGTCCTTGTCCTTTGAGGCAACAGAGCCTAAAAAGGAGTGGGAAATCTAGTGTGTGCTGTCTAAAGATCCACTGAAGTTTTTACTCTTATCCAAATCAGTACTATTACATAAAAGTCTGTCAGCACATCCACCCCTGCATTTCACTGCACATATTTAAAATGTGACCAATAGAAACTTTGAATCTTGAATGTAGTTCAAGTGCTATTGATTATAAAGTTGTATTCTTTCATATCTATTATATATATTTTATACAGGTTTTAACATGATAGGGTTAAACCATTTCTGTAAGCCTAGGGGTTTAATGAATCCTGTGTGTTGGACCATAACAAACCTACTTCATTAGCATACAGTATATGATAAATGCATCGCTGACCTCATGCACTTTGCCCACCGCATTCAAAGCAGCTCAAGTAACACCTGTACTCATGAAACCCTCTCTCAGCCCCGCTCGGGTCGAGAACTATCGTCCTGTCTCACTTCTTCCATTTTTATCCAAAACTATTGAATGGGCAGTCGCTAAGCAGCTCTCAGAATTCCTCTCACTGAACAATCCTCTTGATCCAAATCAATCTGGTCTCAAGAGTGGTCAGTCGACCAAAACTGGTCTGTTGTCTGTGACAAAAGCCTTAAAAGAAGCAGGGGCAGCAGCAAAGTCCTCTGTCCTAATTCTGCTTGACCTATCAGCTGCCTTTGACACAGTTAACCATCTCTTTATTCTCTCAAACATGGGCATCGCTGGTTTGGCTCTTTCCTGGTTTGAATCCTACCTGACAGGGCACTCGTTCAGTGTATCCTAGCTTGGACAGTTGTCCACTTCTCATCACCTCACTCCAGGGGTACCCCAGAGCTCAGTGCTGGGGTGCCTACTATTTGCTATCTACGCCACCTCCCTGGGTTCGATTATCCACTCATATAGCTTTTTAACATGCTTATGATCCTCATTTCTTTGTCCTTGTCCATTAGGTCCATTTTATATATACTAGAGGGGTAAAGTCATAAAAATAAAACTATTTTACATGGTGAGTGCTGAGGTTGAATTATAAGCAGTCATTATAAGCAGTGTTATTATTTTACTACATCACCCCCTGCTGGTCATAACCCTAAATTACATTAAAATGCACAAAAGTTAATCTTGTTTTTCAAATATCATTATAAGAACAGCAGTATGTTCTTGTTGCCACTGCATCCTATGGTGTTGTGGGGAAACCATCATCCACCATAATCAAGTAAGATTCTGATAGATTCTCATATATATATATATATACATGAAATGTGCTGCAGTAGAGGCATTGCAATCGCTTTAAGAAAAAACAACAAATGTGGCACCACTGCTACCCTGAAATGTAAAAAAAGCTAATCAGTAGGTGCTCTCATGTAAGGTTTACACTAAAGAACATGTAGACTGGAGTGCTTGGTGGGCAATAGCTGTCAATTTCACTGTCAATGGCAATAATTGTGTATCTTCCCTTTAATGAGTGTGGCATTAATAAGGGACCAAAGAGCTAAAGAGATGAAGTAGTATTCAGTCAGATTTAGTTATGACATTCAGTACTACTGTCTCTGTTCAGTGAGGGAAGAATCAGTGAAGTTAAGCCACGTTTGTGTAACAGAAATCCACATAAAAACCTGATCACATTTCTGTTTTACTTTTTTCAAACATCTAATATGGAAAAGGAAATAATCCTGCATGGGAATAGGTTCACTGATGTAGTAAGACATAAGTATGTTTTTCATGTCACTGTGGACAATGGGTGCATTATATACCGATATTGACGATATTTAAAAAATGAAAGATTAATAATACTTAATGTACCTCCCCATGTACTTTAAGATCCTTCTTAATGTACGAATACTTATCACAATATCATCCACTGTGCTCAGTAACAACAGAATATTGCCATGTCTCAACTCCAGCATGAAATACAACCTCATCAAGTATCATGAAAATGAGCCATACTGCTTTATCCGCTCTCAGCTCATCTGTCATGAAAGGTGACGTTATAATGACTTTTTGTCTGGCATGGCAGCAATACAATTCCATAAAAAACAAAATACAATAGAAACATCTTTTGTGCATATGAAGACTTGAGTGCAACAAATAAATCAGAGTAAAACCATAAAACAAGATCTAAATATAAAAATGGGATATATACTACATGCAGATGACATGTCACAACAGGAAAAGCATGTATAATTATTACCATTGTTATTTATGGTAGTTACACATGTATCCTTTGTTATGACATGTTTCAGTGTCTGCCTGCTTGTGCATTAGAAATGCTCTGGCTCTATCTAGTGGACACTGCAATGGGTGACTATTTTCATACTCCAACCATTCAGTTAACTTTCCACATTTCAACAGAGTCATCAATATAATTAAATTCAATTCCAAAATTATCTCATGACACTTTACCATATAGAGCAGGTCAAGACTGTACTCTTGATAATTATTACCCAACAATTCCCAACAGGAGCAAGCACTTGGCAAAGGTATTGGGGTGGTCAGTAGTGTAGTGGGTTGTGCAGGCGCCCCGTGTGTAGAGGCTACAGTCCTCGCTGCAGTCGGCCCCAGTTCGAATCCCGCATCGGACGGCCCCTTGCTGCATGTCATTCCCCCTCTCTTTGCCCCCTGCTTCCTGTCTCTCTTCACCTATCAATTAAAGGCATAAAGGCATAAAAAGGCCCAAAAAAATATACTTGAAAAATAATAATAATAGTATTTGTAGTGGACGTCAAACAGGACCACAGTAGCGGGCTCGACCAATCCCTGAACTCAGCGTAGCCATGATCCAAGATAACCTGTGAGATGAGAAAGCAGAAAACCTGCATTATGTGTACAGATAGAGAGCTAGGTGCATTATGGGAAGTCCCCAGACCTGAGCCAGGCCTTACTATGAGCTCTATCAAAAAGGAACTTCTTAAGCCTGGTCTTAAATGTGTAGAGGGTGTCCACAGGAGAGGAGCTTGATATATATTGATATAGATATAGATACAGAGATAGAGAGTGACAGAAATGCTTGTTTGCTTCTCTCAGAGGATCTTTGCCATACCTATTTATGCAGTGAACAACATTACTACAACAGCCAGGCGATGGGCGTTTGGTTTGTTCAGTGGCCAAAGATACTTTATAACAAATACTTAATAATAAGCTGTAAATGGTCCTGTCTTTTACAGTTGTTACAAAAGCACTTAACAAGATGAGGCATGTTGAACATCTGTGGAATTTTCCACTCAATGATATATCATTGGATTGAATATCAGTGGCAATTTACCATGGCAAATATACCACTGGATGGAAAATTCCACTGATGTTCAGTGCTGTCTAGGCTGACTCCTAACAGCATTAGTGTCCTCATGTCAGAAGACAATGCCCTGTTGTGAAAGCCACAGTGTACATGTTAACACAACCTGCGAATCACACAATATGTTGTAATTACAGCTCCTACTGCCTCTTCTACAGAGAGAGAAGCTTTGAAAGCATCCTGCAGTGAGCAGCCAGAAATGTGAGTAGTTATATGCCTGTAATTAAACTAAACTTTATCCTGCATCTAATAAACCTTAACTCATTCGCTTCCACCAGGCCACAACTCAAGCCATCAGTACCATGATTTGGTTAGCCAACATGCCTTTAACCGTAAGTTCAGCTATCTTGTCCAATGCCAGATTGTAATCAAGATGCTCAGATAGCGTCATTGTTTTGGCTAGCTGCTGGAAACCTGGCTGTGAAACAGGAGAACAGTACCTTATTAGTGGAATGGACTAACCTAACGGGACACGGTAGAATGGAATGGAATAATAAAATAGTGCAGAAT
>NC_040023.1:23755864-23759075 GCF_000972845.2 Larimichthys crocea
TTCGGACACATGGAGCTCACAGAACGGTTATCTCATCTTAGTTCATCTGACATTAAGACATACTGTGGCGTTTTTTAACATACAGTCTATGTTTTGAAACATGTCAGAAGTCAATCGCAGTAAAAAATACATCCGGTAAATAGGCACCAACTTCATCGATCTGTTTAATCCATGGGCCGTGCTTTTAATCTGAAAGCCAAAGATATTCAATTACCCTGTGTCACTTAACACTGATGAGAAATTTTCAGAGAGTCAGTAGTGTTACAGAGACTACAGAGAACATAGAAGAAAGTTTGTGAGGCCGATATGGACCCCAACAACTCTGCCACTGATGAGAAGTCCTCCATGGGCCAGTCGCCCCCTCCGCCCTATGAGGACAGCCCCAACCCTCAGCCCGGCCCAGGATACCAACCACAGGCCAAGGTAAGAAACCCAACACCGGGCCCCACTAACAGAACCAGATGTTTTTGAATCATTTCATGGAGATGTTGCTCAATTCAGCTTTTGTTTTTTCTTCTATTGCTTTTTTTAAATATAGAGAGCTAGAGTTTTTGAATTTGTGGTAATAAAGTAGAAAAAAATAAGATTTCTCAGAGTAATATGATCATTGTAATTATTTGTTAAAGACTATTTTTATTTTCTGTCCTGTGATATAATCGGGTATCCATGTCAGAATATTGAACTGGGTTGAAATGGGGAAATATTTCTAATTAAATTGAAATTTATTATTTTAATAACAATATGAGTTGTTAATGTTTAATAAATCAATTTACCTTCCTAGTCGCTTTGTGATTACATTGGGGTTTTACATAAGATTTCAGAAGACTAAGTGGCATTTGGTGTTTTTGGTAAAATGGCAACTAAAAGGGATGTTTAATGTAATTCTGATGGTGAGTGAACAAGAGCCACCACTGTGCTCACTAAAAGCACCATAGTTCAGGTGACCACTGGCCAAATTGCAGTTTAATTTCACGTGAAGCCTCTCCATTTGCTGCACTTAACCACCCCCCCCTCCAAACATGTGGTATCCACTTCATACCTGTTTGCTTTGACCTGAAGATAGTTGTTTTCATGTGTCTGGCTTGCAGAGTTCTGGGGCCTCACCGCAGTATGGAGGCGCAGGGTTTGGGCAACAGCCGTACCCCATGGGTCAGCCGTACCCCATGGGTCAACCGTTCCCCATGGGTCAGCCGTACACCATGGGTCAGCCATACCCCATGGGTCAGCCATACCCCATGGCTCAGCCGTACCCCATGGGTCAACCGTACCCAGAAATGATTTGCACCGTCTATGTCTATCCTCAAGTAAATGGGACTCAAGGCCCGCTGGCTAACCCTGTCAATGACTACTTAGCCTACTCCATTTTCAACATGATCTTCTGCTGCCTGCCTCTTGGGGTTGCTGCCCTCATCTACTCCATCTCAGTGAGTTTCATTGAACAAATATTTACATTCCTCATGGTCGGATGCATGGCTATACAGATACAAGAGATGCTACTATTCTACTGCCAAGCAGGGCATGTTTCAACATTAATCAAAACTAGTTTACAACCCTGATTCCAAAAAAAGTGGTGTAAAATATCAACTTGCATATTTACAAAAATATATAATAATAAAGTTTATCGATTTTTGAATGTTTGAATTTGTGTCTCAAACAGGGTTGTAGAAACAATCGTACACTTACAGAAAAATAGCCCGCATCACACATTTATGTCTGGTCTGTCTGTACCGAATGGTGTATCTGTTGAGAGGTGCTCAACAAGTCCCAAAAAAGTTAATGGGGAAGTAAATGAAAGTTACTGAAAGGGTGGATGTCTGTGAGATAAGAGGGAGGATGTAGGAGATAAAATAAATATAACAATCAAATGTAGGTGGTATTTGCATGCTCCTGAATGGTGTATCTGTTGAGAGGTGCTCAACAAGTCCCAAAAAAGTCAAGACATGTTGTTTTAATCAGTAGTAGTAATACAGTGCACTCTCTTCTCTCGGTTTAAAGTGTATTTTCATCTGTCAGTCATCAGATTATCAAGTTTTCTCCGCCTCTACAGTAAATACAGTGAAAATACAGTGAGAAAAACTTGTGTGACTTCCAACGCATTTCTTAAGCAATTTACAAGGTAAATATATAAACTGCAGCAAAAAGTGAATTTCTATAAGCCCCATATTAAAATGTCCAACTTCACAGCAGAAATAAACATGTTTACAGCCTGGTAAAAAAACTGTTTCGGTCTATTCAAGACAACTGTACTGAGTCTGATTTTTTTAACTCACTCATTCAGTGATATTAACCTTGAAATTATGCATAATTGAAAGCATGGCCACTTTGATTGACAGGTAGGTGCCATTACAGATGGCTTGTTTAAGCACCCAGGCATCATTCAGCCCGCCTCAGGTCTGCCGATGATCCACGTGTTTGGGGATTTTTAAATTAGCCGGGAGATGGAAGAAGCAAGCCACAGCCAACATGGCGGTGGCCAGCAGCTCATATTTTGAGCTTCAAAACAACTCTTCAGAAACCTGTGGATGATGTCATGACACGACGTCAATGATTTTTACTGTCAGTGGTACCTGCTCATCTAGATGGAGGATATTGGATGTGCTTTGGTGATGATGACATGTGAGTAAAACGTATAATATAATAATAATTTAAAGGTTTTTTTAAGATAATTAGTAACTTTCACTTTTTAAAAGTAAGCAAGTGATTTCATTTTTATTGTCCACTGTCAGTGTATTGATTAATTTTAGTCAACCACAGATCCACTTAATTATTATTAATTAATATCATGTCAGTAAGGACTAGCTCCACTTCCAGAGGAAATTCTGCCTGAAGGTCTGTCTGCCATCAGCACATCGCTCAATTATTTGTATTTTTTAGTTATTCGTTGACACTACTACAACATTAAGTGCATGTTACTAATATAAGTTAAACTACTGGCATATTTTAACAATTTAGACCACATGATACTTCCCACATAAAACAAAATTCATTTTATTTTTTTTCCATCCTCATGGTCTTTGATAAACAAAATGAGACACCTCAAGCTGTGTTTCATTATTGTAAGATGTGTCTCTCTTTGTTGCAGTTGTGTCACTGGTGTTTGCTGGAGAACAGAAATGTAAGTACACTACAGTAAATATTTAAGTAATATGTTTAATAGCTTTCATTCAAAAATAAAAAAAAAGGGCTTTAAAAAAAATAAGATAAGAGAATC
>NC_040023.1:23759119-23762318 GCF_000972845.2 Larimichthys crocea
ATTTGTGTTTTTATATATATATATATTTTTTTTATCCAAATGATTACTTTTGCACATGAGCCCTTCACCACATCCATCCCTGCATTTAACTGCAAATATGTAAAATATGTGATAGAAACTTCATCTTCATCCTTTCTTCAACTGTAGTTGAAGTGCTATCAATTTTTAAAGTTGTACTCTTAACATTTGATTCTGTTATATCAGTGGTTTTGAATTGTATATTGCCATTGTAATAGTCAAGACATAATATGAAAACTGAATGATATTGATGTTAAGCAATTAAAAATCATGGCCTTATTTAAAAACAAACAAACAAACAATAAAGACTTGGCACACCCACCTATTGCGTTTAGTTGATTAGTTTAGCTAGTTTAGCTGATTAGACCTCTGCTCAGATGATGATCGATGCTGGAACTGCTGTGATATCACCAAACTGGAACAAAAACAGGTACATATAAAAAAGGAGAAAATTAAAAGCATTTTTGACCACTGTCTCTAGCGAAGACTTTATGCAACCTTTATATTTTCATCTATGGGCAGCTTTCAAGTCTAACAAGACCTGATGAATGAAAACATCTGTGTGACAATACATAGATGATACGGGGCCTTTTTCAAGTTCAAGTCTATTTAAATGGAAAACAAAATACAGTAGAAATACATATCTTGTGTATGTATGAAAGGTTGAGGTAAAACATAACACAAGATATAAATAGAAAACGTAGGATATAAACTACACACAGCTGACATGTCCTAACAGGAAAAGCAGATGTATAATTATTACCATTATTATTTATTATTTAGAAAGGCTCTGGCTCCATCTAGTGGACAACTTTCCACATCTTTCACACAGAGACATAAATATAATATATTTCAGTTCATTACTATTCAAATACTCAGTGATAAGCTGGAAGTGGCCCTGTCTTTTAAGGTTGTTACAAAAAGACTTAACAAGATGAGGCACATTAAACATCTGTGGAATTTTCCACTACATGATATATCATTGGATTGAATATCAGTGACAATTTCCATCCAATGGTATAGCACTGGATGGAAAATTCCACTGATGTTCAGTGCTGTCCAGGCATTAGTGTCATCATGTTAGAAGACAATGCCCTGTTGTGAAAGCCACAGTGTACATGTTAACACAACCTGCGATCGTTTAAGTGACATAATCACACAATATGTTGTGCTCCTCTGATTGGATTTTAGTCATACTTGAAACCAATCTTTTGTGCCTTACAGCTCCTACTGCCTCTTCTATAGAGAGAGAAGCTTTCTGTGACCTGGAGTGAGCAGCCAGAAATGTGAGTAGTTATATGTCTGTAATTAAACTAAACTTTATCCTGTATCTAATGAACCTTAACTCGCCTGTAGGTAATTGTTAGGGGTCTCTTGTTTCAGTTCTGGCCTCTCATTCATTGTTCATTTTTTTCTTTTGTTACAGTTGTGACCTCTTCAATCATCGGATCCCTAAAAGATGGATATATAGCATGACCTCCCAAGTAATCTACTGATGTTATTAGTTCAAGGGCTCTACAATCCATTGCAAGTGTTGCAAATCCTTAAAACATAAAGTCAGTATTTTTTCTTCTTCTTATTGTTAATAGTGTGTGACCAAAAACTACAATTTATTTCTTCAACTTAAAACTATGGTCCGTCTAGCTAAAACCGGATTACAGCTCACTGTTGTCAGAAAATAAGATTTAAAACAATGTGCTGTTGATTTGGTTAGTATAATTCTTTGTTGGGATGAACATGGATATCTTTTATATCCAGTACCTTTTCCTTGATAGAGCTTGTTGCCTTTCAAAGTAAATTTTGAAATAACTGCAATAACCATGTCTATCATACCTTATTTCAATCAGGAAATATGTGTTTGCATTATTTTATAATTGAAGCATACAGTGGCAAGACAAGTTTTAGACATTTTGTCCTGCACCTCGCAGGCTCCCCTTGATTTTTTGCAAATAAAGTTTTGTTTAGTTGAGTATCTAAACCAACGTAGAGGTGAATAGCGCCACCCAGTGTATTGGAATGTGTTCACTCGCTCTGCATCAAACCATTATCTGGTATTGATTTGCCTTGACTTGATGCGCAGGGTAACCAATCAGGCATTAGGATCCGCCCACCAACTTTGATGGGCAAGGTTGACAGATAAAATTAATTCATGATGCACTGCAACATAGGACCATGAAATAACAAATTAAATAGTCAAATAAATATGTTTTTTTTTTTACATAAAATTAATCGGCATTTTAATGAATTAATGACATTTAATAACACATTTATGTATTTAATTCCAATTTCAATTAATTAATGACACATTCAAGTAATTGTTTAATGGTGTATTTATTTATTTAATTTTGGCACTTTAAGTCATCCATATAGAATAACCATGCTATGTTCTAAGAGGGCAACTTGAGGCAGGTGAATGTCTCTTTCTCCTCTACTTAGATAACGTGATATAGAGAGGTTAAGTTTTAGTCCTTCATAATGTCTCTGCTCATACTTTGCACATTACCTGTGTGCATGTGCTTTTTTTTACATATTTGAAATTGAAGTAAGTGCACTTACATTTACAAAACGCTAAAGATCACTCCAAAGATCCAGCAATGTTTATAATTAAAGATCATAGTCCTGCTTTCTTCTGAATGTTCCCAGGAACTGATTCTTTCCACTTCACCCATTGGAGTCAACCCATGACCTGCGGCCGGTCTAGGGGTGTGGCGAAGACTTCACGAATAAACTCTGGGGAGGTCCGACCTCGCCTCTTCACTCCCTCTTCTTTATTGGCTGACTGTAATGAGAGAACCAGCAGCATAAAGCCAGACATTAGTAGCCAGGATGAGACCGGAAATTATACGAATTTGTTTTAAAAATAAAAGTCTAAAATATTCAGGAAAAATTTGAGCTTATGTAATTGTAGTGTAAAAAAAAACCCTTGAAAATGAAATAGTTGATTAAAACAAATGTCATGACACACTCATGCCACTGTAAAGAAATGTTTTTGACTGGATGTAGACAGTGGTGGAAAGTAAGTACTTTTACTAAAGTGACTCTACTCCACTTTTTACTCACTACATTTTAAAATAGTTACTACTTACTTTGCAGATTCAAATAAATAATTCATTTCAAAACATGTTGTATATATATTTATATTGTGTATATATATTCTTATATATATATTTATTTGTTTTGT
>NC_040023.1:23762645-23766035 GCF_000972845.2 Larimichthys crocea
ATAATTATAGTTTACTAATAATACTAATTATTAGATTGATTCTATTATATTAGAGCAGTGTTTCTCAATCCTGGTCCTCAGGGACCACTGCCCTGCATGTTTTAGATGTTTCCTCCTCCACCACGCATGATTCAAATAATCAGCTCGTCATCAAGCTCTGCAGTGACCCGATAATGAGCCACTCATTTGAATCAGATGTGTTGGAGCAGGAAACATTTAAAACATGGAGGGCAGTGGTCCCTGAGGACCAGGATTGAGAAACACTGGTCTATTGTTTTTGTGATGCTGAATCCTGCTCCAGTGCTCACAGAAAGGTGATCTCATCTTAGTTCATCTGACATTAAGACATACTTTTTTTTTGTTTTGTTTTTGTTTTGTTGTTTAACATACAGTCTGTGTTTTAAAACATGTCAGGATTTAACCGTAATCGAAAAACTTTCGATCAGGTGCTTTTAATGTGAAATCTACAACCGGAAGTTATTTAATTAACCCGCGTCACTTAACGCTGATGAGAAATTTTTTACAAACTCTTGCGCATTTCTTCTCGGAGTGGCAGGAGTGTTAGAAAAAAAAGAAGCTCCACAACTGTCGGATATTTTCCATTAAACACTTTAGAAGAAAGAAAGTCCGCGAGTCTGACGGTGACCCGGGAGATTTTTGTATTTTGGGAATTTAGAAAAAAAAAAGTTGTTTCTTATGGACCCCAACAAGTCTGCGACCGTTCCTCCGATGGGGTGGTCTGATGAGAAGTCCTCCATGGGCCAGTCGGCCCCTCCGCCCTATGTGGACAGCCCCAACCCTCAGCCCGGCCCGGGATACCCACCACAGGCCCAGGTAAGAAACCCAACACCGGGCCCCACGAACAGAACCAAATGTTTTTGAATCATTTCATGGAGATGTTGCTCACTTCAGCTTTGTTTTTTTCTTCTATTGCATTTTTTAAATATAAAGAGCTAATGACAACACAAGTTTGTAACAAAGATGTTTTTGAATTTGTGGTAATAAAGTAGAAAAAATTAAGATTTCTCAGAGTAATGTGAGCCGCATCACTTTCATTTATCAGTGTAAATATTAGAACAATTTTTTTTTATTATTTAATAAAGTGCGCGGGATTTGTCTTATTGTGATTAATTTCTTAACTCTGTTTAATTGTTAAATCGACTTGAATTTGGATCCGGTCAATTTAATTCTGTAAAGTTCAGTCAGTGAGTAGTTTCTGTCATAGTACTGTAGGATATAAATATCCATATCTAAGTCTCTTTTATTTTCACCGGTTATTATGAAATCTGCAGTAATTAATAGGGTGTTTAATGTAATTCTGATGGTGAGTGAACCAGAGCTACCACCGTGCTCAAAAAGCACCACAAATCAGTTCAAGTGACTCTGTACCTCAGGGATTTTCTAGTGTTATCTCTATCTTGTCTTTAAATTGTTTCACTTTCCATATGCTCGATCACAAGCCAACTGCACAAACCTGTTTTTGCAAAATCTGTCACAGTCATTTCATCATTTGTACTTGAGCAAATTGCAGTTTCATTTCCAGTGAAGCAGCTTCATTTTCTGTACTTAACCCCTCCCCGTTTGCTTTGCCCTGAAAAGTTTGTTTTTCATGTGTGTGGCTTGCAGGGCTATGGGGCCCCACCGCAGTATGGAGGTGTAGGGTATGGCCAACAGCCGTACCCCGTGGGTCAGCCGTACCCCATGGGTCAGCCATACCCTGCAGGTCAGCCGTATCCAGGACAAATGGCCGCTGTCAATGTCCAGCCTGCAGTTTATGTGACTCGAGGCCCGCTGGCTAACCCTGTCAACGACTACTTGGGCTACTCCATCTTCACCTTGTTGTGCTGCTGCCTGCCTCTTGGGGTTGCTGCCCTCATCTACTCCATCTCAGTGAGTTTCATTGAACAAATATTTACATTCCTCATGGTCGGATGCATGGCTATACAGATACAAGAGATGCTACTATTCTACTGCCAAGCAGGGCATGTTTCAACATTAATCAAAACTAGTTTACAACCCTGATTCCAAAAAAAGTTGTGTAAAATATCAACTTGCATATTTACAAAAATATATAATAATAAAGTTTATCGATTTTTGAATGTTTGAATTTGTGTCTCAAACAGGGTTGTAGAAACAATCGTACACTTGCATGTTCGTGAATGGTGTATCTGTTGAGAGGTGCTCAACAAGTCCCAAAAAAGTCGAGACATGTTGTTTTAATCAGTAGTAGTAATACAGTGCACTCTCTTCTCTCGGTTTAAAGTGTATTTTCATCTGCCAGTCATCAGAGTATCAAGTTTTCTCCGCTCCTACAGCAATTACAGTGAAAATGACTTACGTAATAACGTAAAAAAAAAACAAAAAAAAACACTGGTCTATTGTGAAACTTCAGTCCAGAGTTCAGCAACATACGAGCCATGTCAGTATAACCTGGAATGTAACTTTAATATTTGAGAAGTCTTGTAAAACACGTTATCATCACGTTACTTGGAACTGTTTCTTTAGTTTATGGGTAGTCATGTTTTTGTTGTGTGAGGTAACTCAAAAAGTTAATGAGGTTGTTTTTACACTGTCTTATTAGAGCTCTCTGGTGTAGGAGAGGACACTTCCTTAGGAGGAAAAGTTGGTTGATTGTTTCCATGTGGTTGGTCTTTACTCGTCAGAGTGGAAAAACTCTCGTGACTTCCTACACATTTCTTGAACGAATTAAAAGACAAATTTATTGACTTTGACACTGACTGAGAGACATGTGGCACAAAGCCACAAAGGTGCTAGAGAGGTAAACTTCCCCTGTGGTGTGACTTTTTTACATGCAATGCATGGCACAATTGATGATTCAGTCATCTTACAATACAAAACTAGGTGAGATGTGTACTTGTTAATGCACAAACAAAATATACCTCTAAAACTATCCACACGTTATTTGCTAGCCTGCTTATACTATGTTTAGGATGTGTGTGCTGGTGGCAAACTACTGACTGTGGCATACCTTCTATAGTAACAGCTGTAAGTCTCTGTTTTTTAGACGTAGTCCACATATAGCAACCAGTGTTTCTTTTAATGTCTGAGAAACGCCCAGGAAGACATGTTTACATGGCTGTTGTTTCCATGTTATTTCTGGGTCATCTGACACCGTCTCTGTTATTCCTACAGTGTAAAAGGGCACATACCTCTCCTGCTCATTGCTGTTACCGAATTATGGCCACTTGGTCATTTGACTGGTACCTGTCTGCATCATGAGACACAATACTGTGTGAGCCACAAAGCAGTAAAAGGTGAACCAAGCTCAATAAAGACAGCGTTTAATAAGTTTGTTGTACCTACCAAATGGCAACATCCATGACTGTGAAGTGAAGCCAATGCAGAAGTGCCAAAAAACTGCAGTTCCTT
>NC_040023.1:23766166-23776221 GCF_000972845.2 Larimichthys crocea
CCAACTTCACAGCAGAAATAAAAATGTTGACAGAAAAAAATGTTTTGGTCTCTATTGCCAATTTCCCTGTTTATAACAACTGTACTGAGTTTGAATTTGTTCAACTCACCTAAAGTTATGCATGATTATTAGTGTGGCCGCTTTTATTGGCAGGTAGGTGTCGCTATAGATGGCATGTTCAAGTCACAGGCGTTTTTCAGCCCACCTCAGGTCCGCCAATGATCCACGTTAGAACTGCACCACATATTCTACTCATCTAGACGAAGGATATTGGACTGACATTATATTTTTAAAGAAAGCTGTGTTACGTCAGTACTAAATGAAATATTTGTTAAAATCTGCTGCCACAAAAGCTTGATTCTGTACAGTCAGATAGATGAGAGGACAACTCTTTGTTTTTGGACTGCAACACAAATTCAGTGCTTCATTGTTATGCATGACTTTACTTGGAATGGAAAAGGAAGTTTGAACCATTTAATTATTCATCTTTTGGGGCCCAAACTATTTCAAATGTAAATAACATTCTCCTGTGATTCCAATCGTTTGCGGTGTAATGTGTATATTTAGTACATAGTTGTGAAATAGGCATGTATTGTTATTGCTTCGTGCGCAGTAATCACACTGTATCTGTTGTAGATAATACATAATGGTTGCCATTTGAAGAAATTGCAAATGTGTTAGCCTTGTAGCTCCAAATGGGAAAAATCTCACTGTTTACTGAACTTCAGCACATAGAAAGGTCATGTCAACTACCGCTCACTGTGTTTATACTGACCAGCTGGTCAAGTCTACATGTTAAAGCAAACATTTTAATGTTGGACAGTCCTCTAAAGGAACAGTGAACTTCAGCTTCCTCTACACAAAGTCCAGCTTTGTGTAGAGGCAGTCCAAGCTGAACTTTCCTTCAATCCATGATAAGCCAAATTGGGCTGAGCCCAGTTGTTGTTTTTTTCCAAAAGTTGTTTAAATGGACTGTACTTATATAGCGCCTTTCTAGTCCTCCGACTACTCAAAGCACTTTTACAGTACGTATCTCGTTCACCCATTCATACACTGATGGCATTACCTGCCATGCAAGGTGCCAACTGCTCATCAGTTTTAGGAGCTGACCATTCATACACATTGACACACCCTCCATTGGCGCAGTTTGGGGTTCAGTATCTTGGCCAAGGACACTTCGACATGCAGACTGGTGGGGATCGAACCAGGGATCAAACCGCCAATCATCTGATTAGTGGACGACCCACTCTACCTCCGAGCCGCCCCACATTTCTGCAAATGCGTTACCTGCTAACAGTTCCTGTTTGCATTGTTTCCATGGAAGTACAGGGAACAGTCACAGGATTACTGTAGATACTGGAGAAAAAGTCTGAATTTGGAATTACGAGGACCGACCTGATGTCTTAAGGAGTACGTTGTTATATGCTGTTTAAACAGATTTATGAACATATGTCCTCCTTTGTTGGACAGTGGAGATAGCACTACTGTGACAGGAAACATTAAGCTGATTATATCAGCATGTTTAAGGTTTCAGTTATGAGAAAGAAAGGTTTATCATTTGGGTCATGAGGCTTAAAGTGCTCCGTCAGTAGACTTTGAATCCTCTTATCACAAGACTTATCACAAGTAAAAAGATTACTTTCTTTTATGTGTGTGTCACACTGTCCACCTTCACTCTCTCGTCCACTGCTCGCACACAGTGTAAAGTACAGTCCATGTGGAGATCTGATCTACAACAGGACGGATACACCGATTTACTGAAATATGTGTCTATATTGTTAATATATATATCTGATCTGATTCATAAACTAATGAAAAATTTTGGACCTGCTTTCTCTTGAAGGAATAATCCCTCTGAATGTTCCTGTCCCTCATGTTTCTGTCACCCAGAGTGATGTGGAAAATGTTTTTATGTCATCCTTTTTAAACCTGACCTGCAACCTTTACTCATATTAAACATACTCAGTCCTCCTGGCAAACTACTCATAATTATCACCCTGTGCAGGTGTAGTCATTGTCTGTACATGACTTTCACAGTTATTTCCAGTTAACCCTTTGTATGATATACTGAATCTTTAATTGTCAGTTGCTCTTGAATAGGCATGGTAGGGTCAAGCATGATTGTGAAAGGGTTGGTTTAGTTTGTTTGAGTTAAGCCTTGTGGAAAAACCCAACGTGACTACATTTGCTGCTGTATTTGCTTGCAATCTAGATAATGTGCCCTCCGAGTATTCCCAGTTTCGTTTATTAGAACGAGGCATTAAAACACATGGAAACATTGTCCAGATCAAATCACTCTTTCTGATGAGAGCAGTTTCATTCCTTTGAATACACATGAAAGAATAGCAGAGCAGTATTGAAACAGAACATGCTTGATTATATCACCTTCTTTGAGGTATTTTGGCCTGCTGTACCCTCAAAAACCAGAAACTCGCTGAAGGTCAGTGAAATGTATGTGTTAAGATGTATTATATGATATTTTGATAGACAAGGCAACAGAAATTAAGTTTATTTGTATCATATTTCAGCATAGCAGTGTCCCTTAGGTTCCATTCAGTTATTGTACAATGTAGATGTCATAGAAATAATAAATTACATTTACTAGATTTGCAGATGTGTGGGACAAATACAGAAACAGTATATCTGTATGAACAAATCTGTGTAGATACACATGATGCGTTTACCCTCTTCATACTTGCTTTGGGTAGATAAGACTTAAATACTCTGTAAAACTTTATTAATACCACTGCTGAGGAGACAGTGGCTGCAGGCTGCCTGTAAGAGCTGTTCTGATTGGGTAATTGGCTGGTAGTCAGTAAAGCTTTAGGTAATCGCAGCAGGTGTCATGGCAACATACAGTACAGATGTTTATTTAGAACGGGGGTGTCAAACTGGTCCACAAAGGGGCCATGTGGCTGCAGGTTTTAGTTCCAACCAACCAAGAGCACACAGTTTGACCAATCAACTCTCTGAAGACTGAGATCAGTTGATTAAATGAGTCAAGTCTGGTGTGCTGCTGTTTGGTTGGAAGGAAAACCTGCAGCCACACGGCCCCTTTGTGGACCAGTTTGATACCCCTGATTTAGAACATTTGTACTGAAACATGAGTCACATTAAAGTCTACAGCTATGCTAGCAGCTCTGTGAAACTGTACTTAGGCACAGTGTTGCTTTGAGCTAAATGTTAACATCAGCATGCACGTTCACATTAACAATGGTATTCATTCTAGTCTGTCAAGTCAAGTTAGGATAAAGTACATTTGGCAGTTTTGCAAATATTTAAACAAAGTTTTGAACAAACTAATATTCTAGCCTGGTGACCACACTAAGTAAAATGTCAAGGAATCAACATTATTATTTGAATTCTTTTATCTAGGATCTTGAAATTCTGCAGCAAGTTTCATGACAAACAAGATATTTCACTTAAAACCTCTTGGTGATGCTAGAGGTAAAGTCATCTTCTAGGGATCATGAATGTCTGGACAAAATTTTCATGGAAATTAATCTGAAAGTTGTTGACAAATTTCAGTCCTGACTGAAGTGGGGCACCGACCAACATTGCCATTCCTAGAGCCTGTCTGCTGACATGATGTGACACGCTCACTGCCACGAGGGTTCTCTCAGCACAAAGAGACCAAGTCCAAAGCCCGTTTCTCAAGGGATTTATTATTAAAAATAGGCTCACGCCACAATCACACGCTCTGCAGCCGCTCACAGGCCTCTTGCCTTGCCGTCTGCCGTGTGTATATCCAGCCTTCTGTCCGTACTGCTCTCCTCTCCCCGGGTCCAGCATGCTACTGTGTTGTAAAAGAGGGAGAGTGATTAGGCAGCTGGCTACAGGTGTGCTGATCACTCTCACCTGGCGCTGCTCTCCTGCAGCCGATGCACCACGCCCCCCTCCACACATGGCTAAAAACACAAAGCCAACACAGCACCATAAATACAGCCGAGTGGTCAAATGAGAGAATCTGACCAGGTTTATTAGTGCTGACTGACTTGAGGTTATGACTGTACGGGGTAGAAGGAAGGGGACATTTGTCCTCTTCAATCATTTTAGTGTATCTGTTGTAATATTTGTCTGCATTGCTAGTCATTTGTAGAAAGTCATTTGTAGAAAGTGAATCCACTTATTTAAGGTGGGACTGAAGTACGTAGCTACAGCAGTTTGTGGTAGCCTTAATGATGTTAACAGCGTGTTTGTTCCGGTAAGAACACTTGTCCTCAGTGTTAAAAAATTTAGGATTAGACTGGGGTTCAGATGTCTTAATTCATAGTGTGTGTGTGTGTGTGTGTGTGTGTGTGTGTGTGTGCCCCCTGTCTTTTGCATGTCTTGTGCACTTCCCTTATTTGGCCTGTGTTTTACTAAGGCTGACAGGGAGAGATAATTATAAATCAATAGTACAAGGCCAGGAGAGACAGGTTAGGGAAGTATCATTTGGATAAGGAACATCCTGTTCATTATCTGTATCAGTGGGGAGGTATGCGAGACAGCCCAGTTTAAAAAAATGTATAAGAACCAACTGTTACAGCTCCTCAGGGAGCCTTTTCTCTGTAACCCCTTTTTGTGTGTTGCACTGTTAAACGCTCCTTCTTGTACAAGAATAATAAATTCAACTTAAACTTTGATACTTTGAATCCAGTCTTCCTTATTTAAGGGTTTTTCTTAAAAACAATCCCATAACACTCAGTACACTTACAAACACACACATCCTTGGTTCCCTCTGGAAGTTTTTGTGGTTTAAACAGACTCTATTTTGATGAGGGAACAGCAAGGATTTCAGTTAACCTGCAATCATCAGTAAACTGAATTCCAGTTTGTCTAACGGTTGAAAATCATTCTTTGATCTTCAGTACAGCTCCACATCGTGTTTCCTGAAAGTCAGACTTGGACTACTCAGTGTCTCTCGCTTGCGTTTCCTGTCTCTTCTGGATGTGTCCGTCTCTCTTTCTGCCCTTCCATCTGTCTCACTAACACATCTGGCAAACAGGCAAGTCGCCCACTGACATTCTTTGATCTCAGTGCGCCCACTCAAACGCATTTATACACAAGCCAACAAATGTGGTGGAACACAGGAAAAGCACAAAAACCAACTTGCTGCAACCTGAATGTTAGAATTTCCCTTCAGAAACAGAATACTCTGAAACTGTTGTTGCAGCCTTGTGGATATTCATTCTGTTTTATTTAACTTTCACATTTAGGGCAAAACAGATTGGTTAACAACTATTAAATTCATTATTTTAATAATCGGTTTGGGTCTTTTTTTTTTTTTAATCTTTTTTTTTTACTTTTTCTTTCAAGTATTATGTTTAACTTCTCAGATGTGAATATTTTCTAGTTTCTTTCCCTCTTGTAATATCATAAATTTGATTGTAATGTGACCAAGAGAAGAAATCTGAAGAATTGAACTGACTTCGGGAAACACCGCTCAACATTTTCCATAATTTTCTGACATTTTATGGACCAAACAACTAATTAATTAAAATGAGAAAATGATTGACTGATTAATGATTAATCATAAAATGATCTAGTAGTATAAATTATTTAGTAGTAGGTGCAGAGCAGATAGTCTCCATGATCCTCCTCTGAAGTTATGTAATTCATTATGAGCTGGGAGGAGGAGCCTAGAGAGATGCAGAAGTAGAAGAATAAAGGAGAAGAACTGAAAGACAGTGGCAAATAATGGGATGGAGAAAGAGACAAAGAGGCACAGTCATGCTTGGGCTGTGGTGTGTAGCGCTTTTTTTGGCTAGAGAGTTAAACAAAAAAAGGAAGAGGTGGAAACGAGATACAGTGGAAATAACAGACAGGCAGAGGTGGAGGGGGTGCGACAAAGAGCGAGCTGCTGGAATCTGTCTCACTTAACATTCTTTCTCTCTCTGGAATTTTCAGCCAAGAAGGACAAGAAAGCAAAGTGACCCCTCAAACTAGTCTGTTTAGATTGATGGCATATTCAGGATGACTTTTTTCTCCTGAAAGGGCTTATGGAAAATATCTAGAAAATGAGAATGATTTTCTATTTAACCCAGGATGAGTCATAGAGAGTTGCGATGCTTAACAGTAGAGTGTCGAGACATGTGTCGCTTTTGTCAGAATCAGATATCAGCACTCTGTCTCTCTAGCACCAAGCCACTCCTCTCTCCATCATCAAACAGCCCTTTGTTTGCTAAACTATTCTCCTTCTTCACATCTTATGTATTATTGGATGAACAGTGGATGAACATCCAGACAGTAACTTGCAGGGGTCATTACACTGAATTGTACTTACAGTCTCTCTGCAGAACCACACTGCTGCAACAGTAGTGAAATATATCATCATAGTTTAGGAGAATAACAGAGAAATTAGGTCAAATTAGGTGATCACACACAGTAACTTACTAAAATTAAGTAAATTAATGATCATTAGACAAATTTGAATCAAATTTCTAACTCTGAAAATAATAACACCACAGCTTGTTGCTCTGAAGAGCTAAAAGATGTGATTGTTGCACTGGAATTATGATATTTCAGTGGTTCTGTTTCACCACCAGTACGAGGCCATTTCTTCTTGCTCTAGGTAACAGGTTACACTAATTATAACAAGCTATGTGTCACTGTAAACCACAGAGCTGCAGACGACGAAGTGAAAGACTGTAAAAACTGTTACCAAGTGTGCAGCATGAAGTGCTGTATATGAAATCAAATACAGCACAATTGCAACACAGCAGGCTAAAAGTAAATCTCCTGACCGTAATGCACAGTATTTATAAATGTGTATTTATAAATGTGTTTTACAGTTACAGGCGTAATGAAAGGCCAAATAAGTCTACATAGCTGTGACCGCAGTCATCATAAATGTTTGTTCAGCAAAGTTTTTCCTCACTCTGGTGCTGACCTTTATTAAATCATGTGTGTCGGAGGTTTGTGCTTGTGTTAAAATTTATGCAAGCTTGACTACTGCCACTGACTCCCACCCAACACTTCAAAGTAAAAGCCTTTAGCTCTGAGGTGCTGCTGAATTTCTGTTAACATAATACAACCGTTCCAAACGGCAGCTAATCTCTCTCAGAAAACAGTACCTGAAGGTCATTACTTTATTTTATGACTACCATGTAATTTCCATGTTTGGTTTCCTCACAATGGCAAAGTATGAGGAAACAGGTGCGTATTTACACAAAGGGGTCAATATCAGGATTTATTTGGACACGTGAACTTTATGTTGGACTCAGTTATGTGTCGTTCAGTTAATGTGTCTAAGTTTTTCCACACAAAACAGCTGCAACTATATTTATCCAGTAATCCTAGTTATGAATCCCTGTTATGCCTAGGCAAACATGGTCAGTGTTTTAAATATCCTGTGTTTTGTCTCTTGCTGATAAAGACAAGCAAGTGTCTTTTTTAGGCTTGCTCCCCTTGTGGGCCTCACTCCACAAAGTTAGACCATAATTAATCCATAATGAATCCCATATGTGGGAGTTTTAAACACCTACCTGGTTGATCTTTGAAGTTAAAAATCATACAGAGCTCACTTTGAGGAAGCAAGTGTCCCTGAAATAGGCAGAGATGTATAGTAACGAAGTGGAACCACTTAAGTACTGTACTTAAGTACTAAAATGCAGTGTCTGTACTTTTTTGGAGTATTATTTTTTTCCCCCAACTTCTACTTTTACTGCACTACATATTTTTGATGAATTTATTACTTTTACTCCGATACATTTTTCATGTGCTGAATCGTTACTCGTTACTATTGTAGCGTCCAGCCGGACGCGTGATTAATGACAAGGCGATATTGAACAAACCTGCATTTATTGCGGAACGGTTTGGTTCCAGGACTCGGTGACTGTCGGCCGTCACCACACCAAAAAAACAGGTGCGCGCTCTCTCACCTGCTCCCCCGCCCCCCTCGCTCTAGCATTCATTCAGACGCATTCACAGACCATGGGAAATCATAGAACTCTACAATGAACATTGTAACACTGTAACATTAGAAGTTGTGCCTTAATAAATATTTGAAATAATATAAACAACAGTACTTGTACTTTTACTTTCAGTACTTGAGTAGCAATTTTTTACATACTTCTACTTGCAATACTTAAGTACAAAACATTTTGAATACTTTTGTACTTTCACTTAAGTATGGTGTTTAAAGAACACTTCAACTTCTACTCAATATGATATAGCATATGTACTTCTACTCCACTCCTTTACTCCAGTACTTTATACATCTCTGGAAATAGGATGCAGCCTCGAGGCTACGCCTGTTTAGCCTACATGAACAGCAACCACATAAGCATTGGTTACCTCTTAAAAAATACCTGCACAACACTGAGCCTATGTCCCTGCATCTTTATAACTGTGCTCAGTGTGAAAACAGGTCCACGTGGGTCAACATGCGGTACAAAGAGTGAGTCAGTGGAATGCATCACCCACCCCCTCCCCCGCTGACCTTGCTGCCAGCCAATCAGATAAAGGCTCAGGGCTGAATCAGGGGTCCGACTTGTAAGTTGAACTGTGGTAGCGAAGTTTAGGGGTGGGGGATGTTTGGTCATGGAGTCGTGAAATGTAGCAGTAAATTGTCAAAGTGATGCTAAAAGTCTGCGATGAGAGACAGACATGTGACAGACACCTTTCTCATCAGAAAGGTTGTTGCATCCTCTCTTTGATTGTTCAGTCGCGCTGTCTGCGGTTTTCTCACAAACATGAGCAGACTGGATTTTCTTTTTCCCATCGGTGCTAACAAAGACTCTGACTGCTTGCATGCAAGGAAACCACAGACATATTGTCAACCACACGTGCATACTCCCAAAGACGGGGCACAATATACTGCACATAAGACATTAAGCTGAAACAATCTGCAAAAAAAAACATCTAATTGAATTGAAGCACTGCTATTTGTAGCGGTCTGTAAAGTAACAGTTTAAGGCTGATGGTACACAGGATGTGTGGATGCATTCAAGCTCTGAGTCAAGAGCTTTTGTTTTATTTATATAAAGCAAACACTGACAATTAGTCATTAACACTGTCTCTTTTTTTTTATTATTATTATTATTATTATTATTATTATTATTATTATTATTATTATTATTATTATTATTATTATTATTATTATNNCCATTGAGAAAATTGCTAATGATGGATAATTGTTTGATCTGCTGCGCAGTGTGTGCAGAGTATTTGCTCACATTAGATGCACTATTTACTTGATAAAAATGCAGTACGTTTTTTAATCTTTGAGCTACTGTGATGGCCCTCTGCCATTTTGTGTTTTGTTGCTCTCTGAGCTCCTCCCTTCATAGGTTCTCCCTGCCTGTTCCCCTCCCACCTCGTCGGGGAGATCCACCTCACCTGCCACCTCATCTATAAAGGCATTGCCTTTCTAAGATGTCGCTCTGTCTTGGTTAATTTACCTGGTCGCTGTGGTCCTCCCTTCTTGGTTGTGCTCTTGAACGAGATGGGTGTAACACTACACACAGGATGTTTCTGACTGATACTGAATATCAGCCTCTTGCACAGTCACATACTCACTCAGAGGTCACTCAGTCAAACTTTATTTATTGACGGTTGTAAATTCACTTCTGCTTCCTGAAATTAGACATCTGCACCTCATGAGTATATATTCTGCAATCAAATTGTGAAACAGTTGTAATTATGGAAGTGTTCAAAGGTCGCTCACCAGCGATTGTTTTACAGGGTTTCTTTTTTATTATTATTCTTAGTTGCAGTATAGATTTGCTTATGAAATGTTCCTGCCTCGTTCCTGCCAGGCATTCTGCAATAAGAGAAGTTTTGAGTGTATTATGTATAGGGATAATTTGGGGAATTTCCACAACCTTATTAAGTCATAGCACATAGCAGTGATGCACAACACCCCCAATTGGCTGACTGCCCAGATAAAAAGACCAGCTCAGGCTGTTACCCTATAGCTGACCTCTGTTTAAGCTGTAAAAGTGGGGGAAGTGCAGCAGTGACATACTAGCGCAGTCCTCTCTGAAACCCAATGCTGGAATTCATCATCACTGACTAAATGTTGTGATTTTGAAACATGGTAAAAAAAAAAAATATTTATTATAAAATAATAA
>NC_040023.1:23776260-23779388 GCF_000972845.2 Larimichthys crocea
ATGTTATTTATTTATGTATGTATGTATGTATGTTATATATATATTATTTTTTTTATTATTATGTGGTCATTGATTGAGCTCTCTAACCTTGTTGAATCAGCACAAGTATGTTTAAATTATTAATTTAATGAAAGGAAATGGGAGTTGATTGGATCCGAACACTGTGGCCATTCTTGAGTCATTTAATGTTAAGAAGATCTGAGGTTTTCTGGTCGCCACTTTGCCAAGTTTTACAGCCCTCGTGGTGTTTTTCCTAATGACCACGAGCATTGAACTTTTCTGAAGTAAACAGCATAATAATTTGGCAAAAAAAAAAAAACAGAGTGTGAGCTTTTATCTTATTTCTATAAAACAGACTCATATACAAATATACATGGCATTTCAGAAAAATGCATGTTTTTCCAGGTAGGCATTCTTTTACTTTTGTTGTCTTTATTGTCTACCTCTAGTGTGAAGGAGGAAGATGTCTGCAAAATGCCCAATCTTTAATCAGTGTTTAGTTTGTCCATTCTGGGATACTGTAGAAACATGGCGAGTCAACATGGGGGACTCTGGAAGAGAATCTGTGGTGTCTATAAAAAAACATAACTCCTATTTTCAGGTGATTATACACTAATGCAAACAGTTATGCAAATTACACTTCTGCCATATTTCTAACTACAGCCCACTAAATCTGACACACTGGAAAAGTGTAAAGCAGTAGTAGAGGAGTGAACAGCCAGCCTGACTCTATCCAAAGGTAACAACATCTGTCTACCGGCATCTCTAAAACACACAAATTGGCACATTATACCGTGGTTTTGTAAGCCATACAAAAATCAGAGAGTAAAAGCAACAAGTTGTGGTTACAACCTTTGCCTTTTCCATCTCTCCAGCTATTGCTATCCAATAAAGCAAAAAATGCGGAAAAAAACAATCTTTCAAAAAAGATTGGATTGCTGTGAGGACACAGCCACAGTTTTTGGATCAGGCCACAGAGTCGTGGCTAAGAGCGAGTCTGACAGCTGCTGTTAATCATGACCAGCTGTACTATAGTAGACCTCGCCTTCTCACGACACCTACAAACACACACGCTTAGACACACAGACCGGGATGATGGTAGGGGTGTGTGGGAGTGAGAGTAGAGACTGATTTGATTTGGACTGTGGACTGGACTTTTGTTAAAGGCACAGAGCTGCCTTATACTCACACCATTCTTTTAAGATGGAGCACAGGCCTCCTACTTCATCAGAGAGAAAACGGAACAACTTTAAGCATTTCAAGATATTTGCGTTTGCGTTCATAAAAAAACAGAAGTTCATTTTTAGTTTGGTTTCACATGTATTATCTTGACTGAAGAGTTTACCACAAGCTGAAGTGAAAAACTTTGTCATCATACTGCATATTTCCCCTTTTTTTATGATCAGGACATTCAAACATTTCTGCTATTCCTCCTCTGTGAAGGATGCCACTGTCAAACAGAGATTTATCACCTGACTTTGCAGTTGCCGTCTGTTCTACGGAGCA
Source organism: Larimichthys crocea (assembly GCF_000972845.2). Classification (NCBI taxonomy): domain Eukaryota; kingdom Metazoa; phylum Chordata; class Actinopteri; family Sciaenidae; genus Larimichthys; species Larimichthys crocea. The sequence continues at coordinate 23,777,767 of NC_040023.1, forward strand.
TTTTAGCGTCTTAAGGCATATTGTTTTTGGTTAAACCTAAGTTTTCCCAATAATTTCCTGGAATTCATTATGTAACTTTTGCAACAATAATAATTGTTGCAAAAATGCTTTTTTCGCTTGTAAGAAAAGCTCCAGCAGTTAAATTTTTTTTGGGCATCTTTCGTGTTTTAATCTCACTCATTTGTAATTCTAAATATTTTTTTTTTATCATCAGACCCGTGAAGCCAACCGCATCGGCGACCAGATAGGGGCGGAGCGAAGCAGCAAGACGGCCAGGACACTGAACCATGTGGGCCTGGGAGTCGGCATCGGGTTCCTTATCCTCAGCATTGTCTATGTAGCCGTTGTGGCTTCTTAAATCTGTTTAAACTTTTCCATTTTGTAGTTTATATTCATTCTGCTTCAGGTAATTAGACCATATTAGCAACATTACCGGTCATCAGTAAGAGTTTTTCATTTAAATATGTAAGACTGCATTGATTTGCTGAAAGACATTCACATTATTTTAAAAAGTAAAACAGTATATGATTTTCATTATTTGAACACAACTTTCTATCTTTCTCGATTCATATTTCATCAACATATTTTGTGTCTTTGATTCAACATTTTTTCAGCTTTGATGCCGTTTTTGTTCCACCACACATGCATACCCACAAGTATCATCCAAAGGATACTTAAAATTTTATGATTATCAGTACAGTTTGTAGTGTGTCGAGTTTTGCTTTGCATTGTCTAATTGTACGGGTGAAATATCATCGCCCTTCAACAGAATTGTTGTCTGTAAATATGCACTAACCCCCTTTAAGCCTCTTTTGAGTATGCTAACATATTATTACATTACAAAAATCTAACCAATGATCGTTCAGAAAGAGGGAGTGAGAGCGATTTTAGCTTTGTTTAGATCACATGAATGAGTAGAAAAAAACAAAGGATGAGCCTGTTTCTCATGAAACCGTATCTGATGTGAGTGTACGCTCCAAGAGGACCTCGTCCTCTTTTCCAGTGAATTCACAGCTTCACACAATCAGCAGAAACTTTACAACATCTGAGCCAATATGGCTAACGCAGCCAGTTGCTTAATTGGTGGCTCTGGTTTATCTGTTTTGAAAGCTACAGTGTGATATGTGCCGTTGTGTGTTTATTATCCAATGATTGCATTTTCTTTTCTTAAACAGAGCTGAAACAGTTAAATTTTACATATAAGTAAAGCATATTGATATAAGAAATGTCGTGCTGTCTGGTCTTTTTAGACAAGAGCCCAATATGGTGTGTCGCAAAACAAGCATCTGGATCTACAGTGTGGAACGGATTAAGTTTCAGCATAATCTGTATCTGCACCAGATTAAAAAAAATAATGATTTCAAAGCTTCATCTCTAGGGTTGAAGAAAAATACCTGCCTCCACTACCCCTTACTGAACTGATACTACATGTTTATAATACATCAGCAGTCTTATCTCCTACTTTGTCTGTGCCTGTCTGTCTGATCCATTTGTCTATTACCCTGAGTTGGCTTCACAGAAAGCTCCAATGAGACAGGATATTGATCATCTTTGATGTATGACATACTCAGTTTTGAGGGGAACCAAGAAACCTGCAGGTATAATAAATATAATAATAATAA
>NC_040023.1:23779419-23804253 GCF_000972845.2 Larimichthys crocea
ACCACATTAGTATATTAAATCTTCGTATTGCTAACTCTTTTATTAATGTGGTTCAGATCAAAAGAAATGGTCGTCTTGACATTACTTACATGCAGAATATCTGCAGGTCTTGAAGAGTAATAAAGAAAAATGGACCTTACAAAGTGCTTAAATATTTTCTCCCACCTGCCATAGGGAGTGATTTAAAAAAAAAGAAGTAAAATGTTTTTGCATCTGCTTGGTGGCTGTCAGGAAGACTAGAGGTGGGATGATGCGTGGTGATGGTGGATTGTGCTTTTATTTTGTAGTTTCAGTCAGCACTATCATTTAGAAAATACTGCTAGTTACAGTAGCTAGGAAGCTGAAATTAGATTAAGTTCATTGATTTATAACCTTTTATGAATTACTCAAATCTGCTGGATCTTCAGTCCAATTTTCTGATGCGTATCCAGGCCCTGGTTGTGATCATTTAATCAGCTGTATCATTAAAGATTACTGCCATATAATGTTTGGTATTACTGAACAAATTGTAGGTCTTTCATGTCCCTACTGGTTTTCCAACATACTAAATTATATTTTATGTGGTCTTACAATATCTTTAAAATATAATTAAAATTAAATGTAACTTTATGAATCATGCAGAAACTCTGTTATGGAAGATTTCTTACTTCAGTCAACATGAGGCTGAAGCTGCAAGTTCTTTGTTTCAAGTTAAAACAAATGCAGTGACTGTGCAGTTTTCCACATTACGCTAAATATCTCTGAGAAGGAACTGGCATGACTTCAATACAGCAGTATCACTTCTGCTTTGGCAATTGTGCAATGAGTGTGAAGATAAACCAGCACCGTCAAACGTGAGAGTCATTAGGAGTTATTTCAGGTGGTCCAAAACTTTTATGTTTCCTGCTTTCTCAGAATGACCCTCCCTTCCTGTTTTTATTTCACCCTTTCCTGTCACTGTCGTAACGCCTTTCTCCTCTTCCTTCCCCACCACTCCTCTCCCCTTCCTCCCAATTTCTTTATCCTTCCTCATTCTTCTTCCTTATTTTGCCCCTGCCTTATCATACCACTTCTCTGCAGTTGTAAAGCTTCCACTCCATCCTCACACTTTCTGTTTTTGCCTCCTTATCCCCCCTCTCTTACATCTTCTTGCCTGACGTTCTATCATAGCCTCCATTGAAGGCAGCGTTCCTCTAGGATTTGAATTTACAAAGCTTAATATGTAACATGATCACTGACACACTTAGAGGTGAAGTCTACTCAACAGAAGAAAAACATTGGCACAATGACTTTTATCTTTACTTTTTCCCCTTTCTTACAACTGTCCACCACCCGAACCTCCCATGAGACATTTTCATACGTGGTTGTCCTATTTTTTTTATTGTACTATATTGTTGGCCTTTATATTTAGTTGTGTATTCATGGATAATCTGTTTGATTTCACCTATAATGGTGGATTCATTGTAATCAAAGTTGTGTTTCTAACTGTTTAACTGTCTGTGTATTTTATTTTCACTCCATATGTTTAGATTTTCATAGCCCATGTAGGGCCAAGCTATAGCCTATAAATGGACATGATTTTTCTTTCTCTGGCTGGGTGCAGTTGTTTATGATTCATTTGTTCTCAGCACAGGCTGATGAAAAACAAAGTGCTGTGCTCACTTCAACCTGCAACTCTACTCATGTTTTAGAGGATATGAGAGAGCCAAACTATTAGAAACACCTTTGTATATAATGCACTCCAGTACAACACCATCACCCACTACAACCGCTGCACAGACTCTGTCTCAACAAAATAAAAATAAAAATGTAAGCTTTGTAAAAGTAGAGTTTATGGCAGAGCTGTTGTATTGGATCACATTATACTATACACATGTACTAAATGAAGATGAAGTGTGTAAATGTCACACCTTACTCAGATGGGAGTTACAGTTTAACAAGATGTGCCATGTGCTAGAAACCACTTCCCCATACTGATGGAAGCTAACAGTGAATCAAACACAGATACTATCATAAGGGCAAACAAGTACTGTTTGTCCCACCTTGTGCCTGAACAAACATTTCATTTGTGCCAGGAGGGAGGTGGCCAGCTATCTCCTTCCCTTTTGGCTCTGAGGTTTGTGGGTTTGACTTTTGCAGCTGGTGAGGATATGAAACAGACTCAGGTTACTTTAATGTTTGTTTAATGATTATTGACTTCTCTGCACAATTTCCAGTAAGTCCTAGCCAAGCCCAAGTGTTTACAGCAGGGCTGTTATAGAAGAACAGGCGCCTTGTTGTAAGCAGTGAGCAGACATACATTGCCGTCCAAAAAAAAGTCACAACCTGGATTTAACTAAACAAATCGGTAAGAGTATTCCATTGGATAATCACTGCAGTGATTAATATTTTTCAGATAGCAACAAGTTATTTAACCCTACCTGATGTTGCGAATAGCTTCTCATTTCTTAAACAACCATGTCTGAAGATATATCTTGTGGTCATGGAAAGGATGTAGGTCAGTTTCAGAAGGGTCAGAATTATTGGTTTGCATCAAACAAAGAAAACAACTAAAGAGATTGCTGAAGGTAATCAAATTTGATTAATAACTGTCCAATGCATTATTAAAACTGCAAGGTTGGAGGTGAACCATTATCTTGGGTACATCAGGGTCAGAAGAAAGGTAGATGAAGTGATGTACCCATCATGGCTAGTCTGTGAGGGCAGTGTTATGACCATGTGTTGCTGCAGTAGGTCAGGTCAGGTTTACTATGTGAAGATACTGTGTGAGCAGGTCCATCAATGGAGTTTTTATTTCCTGATGGCACAGGCATATTCTAAGATGTCAATGCCAGGATTCATCTAGCTCACATTGTAAATGAGTTGGTTCAGGGAGTATCAGATATCCTTATCACACATGAATTGAGTGACGAGAATGAACGAGTCCAGACCTCAGCCCCATTGAGAATCTTTGGGATGTGCTGGAGAAGACTTTGTGCAGTGGTTCGATTCTCCCATCAATATAAGATATTGGCAGAAAATGATTGCAATTCTGGACGGAAATAAATGTTGTAACATCGCAGAAGCTTATCCAAACAATGCCAGAGCGAATGCGTGCCGCACTCAAAGCTAAAGGCTGCCCAACTAAAATATCAGAGTGTGCAGTTTTTATTTGTACTGGCAGTGTATAAAACTCAAACACAAGGTTGTAGACCGTCTGCAGAGCTTCTGAGTTCACAATGTGCTTTTGCTGCCCCCTTGTGGTCAAAGTCATGCATCAGACACTCAAGGCTGCAGGTCATTCCAATTTTTTAAATAGTCTGAACAAAACTCAACAAGTTACATACATGTGTCTTATTTGTATGAGGCTCTTAAACTGCCTCGGAGTCCACTCCATGTTCATTAGACCAAGGCAAACCAAGAGCTTTTGTTTCTATGCATAGTTTATAATTTATTAAACACAGGAAAATAAGTACAAATCCCCAAACCATAAGAAAGTGAACTGAAACTTTCTTTAAATCAGGCAAATAAATTAAGCACCCTTTGAATGATTCAGCACAGAAACATGGCAGATGAATTTGTTCAATACTTAATGTAACAACACAGAATAAATACTCATTTATTTGTGTAATGGCAGAAAATGTTCAAAGTTCCCTTTACTGAGGAGATCACATCACACACAGCTTTGTTTTAACGAGACACTTATCACAGCTGCTTTTCATGCACGCAAGAGCTGGCAATGATGGTTCATCACAATAACTCACAACTCCTGGAAGAACACTAATCAGCAACCCGACAAGCCCGTATAACTCAGTGGACTTCACTGACTCTCAGTCAAATGCATCCTCAGTGTTCAGTTCTCAGGGAAATCAACAGCGACAACAAAATGTATATTAAAAAAAAGCCATTGTTCCAACAGATGAGACACCATAGCGTGGTGCACCTCAAGCTGCTTCATTTTATTAACATTTAAAGAGAAGAACTGTCACTGAGCATGAGCGAGAGGAATAGGTAAATATTGTCCAAGACTGAAGGCCATAATGAGTGTGAATGTACCTCATACTTCAACATACAGTATAATTCGCCATGTTTATTGTACATTTATGCAATATTTACATACTTAAAACTTCCCTCTGTGGCTTAATGGTGACATGTGCATTTCAAGTTACAATCATCTCCACAATCTCTTCATTTGAAAAAGCCAAAGCAGAGAAGTCAGAATCAGAAGAGAAGAAGAAGCAACCATGTTGAAACTGATCTGCTGCAAACAGATTAAATCAAGGCAAAACAAGTAGAGGAACATGAAGGTGATGAAGATTTAAGACAGTTTTGTATTCAACTATACTAAAAATGGAGACACATGTGCAGCCAGAAGTGTATTTTTCAAAAGTTTATCCATAAATAGCAAATGAATGAATTGAATGTGAGAGGAAACTGGCAGAGAGAGATAGAGGAAGGGAAGAGGAGGAGGAGGAAGAGGTGTTTTTAGTAGGAGCGGATGGCAGGAGGGACATGGGCGCAGTCCTGTTCATCCAGAGAATGGTCAATAACAGGTCGGTACTCCAGAGTCACCTGTGATTAGACAAAAACAAAAGATAAATTATATGTTACTGACTCTACTGGTCTTTAAAACTGTTACCAGAGCAACCTAATATCTTGCTGTCAGCAGAACAAATGAAATGCACTGTACCTTTCCAGTCTTTGGGTCAACGTAGGACATAGTGTGTTTCCTCCAGTGCTGCTCGAAGGGCTTCTTCTCCTGACCCTGTATGGGCTTTGAGTAATCATACTCATCCACACGGTCCTGGAATACAGTCAAGAAAGACAATGTCAGAGGAGATACTGGCTGCAATACAGTGTGCGAAGTTACAATTGCTTATTTTGGCAATAATCCACAGATGCAACAAGGAATAAAACATCAGTTTAGAAAAGAACAAATCAAGAGAGGAAGAGAAAAGGTTTAGAGCAAACAGATCTAAGATAAGCAGAGAAAGAAAACAAAAGAAGACAACACTAAAACTGGCAGAAAGATGGATAGAGAGAAAGGAGAAGGAGTATGGTAAAACAGACCTTGAAGTCCTCTCTGGCGTGGGCGCCCCTGCTCTCCTGTCTCTGCTCAGCAGAGTGGATGGTCTGGACAGCGTTCAGCATCAGATTCTGCAGCTCCAACGTTTCCACCAGGTCTGTGTTCCACACAATGCCTGGAGGAGAGGAGACTTATTGAACTACTTGTATTGTAACACTATGGCACCGCTTTGCTCAAAGATGAGGAGGGAAATGTAAACAGAACAGAAACGGGCACACAAAGCGGTGACACACCTCTGTCAAATGTCTTGAGGTCATCCATGGTCTGGTAAATGGCGTCCATCTTGTCACATCCCTCCTTCAGAACGGAGCCGGTACGGAACACTGCAGCATGGGCCTGCATGGTCTGTGAGGAAAGGCAGCAGGAGACAGAAGATTTACGGTTATATCAAGGAAACACAGATCCTTCACAGAAACTTCTTCCTCTGAGTTTCTGTGCTCCATCGTCCAGCAGGTTCTCATGGATCGTGGCTGCTGCTGTGCTCCTGCATGACGTCCACTACACATATTACTACTGTCATTATTGCTACCATATCTCCATTACAGTTTATAGTTAGTTGATGATTTGCTGCTGCTGTGCATCTGTGTCTCTCTCTCTCTATCACAGGTTCCACTGCTACTGTAATCATTTTGTCAGTCATTGTAATTCATTGTCATTTTGTCAGTCATTGTAATTGTACAATATGTTTGTGTTGATTTGTCCTGTACACGTGACATCCATTGCACGTCTGTCCATCCTCTGTGGCTCTTCCTGATGTTTCTTCCACATTTTTTCCCTGTTAAAGGTTTTTTGTGGGCAAGTTTTTCCTCACTCGAACCAAGTGTCTAAGGACAGAGGGTGTCACTCCCTGTACAGATTGTAAAGCCCTCCGAGGCAAATGTACTTTGTGACAAATAAAATCTGATTTGATCCGAACAGGCCAGATTACAGCATGAAGAGTACAACTTTCTCCTTCATAACATCTTGTGTACAGAGACGGAATTTGTGTTTTTGTTGCCAAAGATATTTCCACATTTCTAATACTCAAGCTTACAGATCTAATCAAGTGTGTGTGTACCTTCTGCATGTTGAGCCTGATCTCGGAGGTTCTCAGATCTCCGTTGGCAAACCTCAGCTTGTCCAGGTTGGCCACAGACTCCTCTCCTGCGCTGGGCTGCAGAGGGGACAGGCTCTCTCCTGAAGAGACAACAAAACAGCAGAGTCAGCAGTGAAGCAAGTGGCCAATATGTACTCGAACGCTGATATCATCCTGCCTGACAAAAAGTAGTGGTGTTATTTAATACCAAAACAGATGGAGAACTTGTGTTTCTCAAAGACGACACCTGATTTTTTTTCTCCGATAGACATTTTTGCATCATAATATTCTCGTGTCAAAGCAGAATGTAAACTCTGCTGTCATGAACAGAGGTCCTCACCAGGTTTGTGCTCCTCGGTGATGGTGAGGGCACAGGCTCTGCCAAACACCACCAGGTCCAGCAAAGAGTTAGCGCCCAGGCGGTTAGCACCGTGGACACTGGCACATGCCGCCTCACCACAGGCATACAGACCACGAACCACCTTGTCAACTCCATCGGTATGAATGATGGCCTTGAAAAATATTACATAATATGTGTTTGTTGGAGGGGGCATTCAGAGTGAAGCACTTACAAGAGAGAGAGGAAGGAATGTGTTCCATACACGAGCATACGACTGGGTACACATTACCTACCTGTCCCTTGTAGTTTGTGGGGACTCCACCCATATTGTAATGAACGGTGGGCAGCACGGGGATGGGCTCTTTTGTGACGTCAACTCCAGCGAAGATCATGGCTGTCTCTGAGATACCAGGCAATCTTGTGGCCAGCTGCTGGGGAGGCAGATGGTGAAGCTGCAGGTAAACGTGGTCCTTGTCTGGACCGACACCCCTAAAGAGACAGGAATAAGGATTGGCAATAGCAGCAGCTGACTCACAACTAAAAAGGTGAAAAATAAAGTGATCAATCACTTTACATCACACACACTTTTTGTCCATACCTTCCCTCTCTGATCTCTATGGTCATGGAGCGGGACACCACGTCTCTGGAGGCCAGGTCTTTGGCATTGGGTGCATAGCGCTCCATGAAGCGCTCTCCCTCGCTGTTGATCAGGATCCCTCCCTCACCACGGCAACCCTCTGTGATCAGACAACCGGCTCCGTAGATCCCTGTAAAGATGGAATACCAACATTGCAAACACTAGATGCATTGTAGGAAGCCAACTTTGAGTCTAATTCTGTGTTTTTAGTCACACGATTCTCTGGATTACCATGAGAAATTACAAGACGTCTAACCATCTAAAAAGGTTTTGTTCAGGCTACTTGACCCAAATGCAGATGAATACGACAAATACAAGAAAGCCTGCACAGTAAACTATTAAATGGCTTCATAGTATTCCCAATTTAACCACATTCCCATCAATGAAGCAGAAGGATGTAAACATAAAATCCTCAAAGCTTTATGAGACAATACTGCATCATATACCACGCTTTATTGACTTAAGAGTGATAAGTCTGTTTACAATAACATTTATGTTATAATTTGACTCCATAAAATGGTAACACTTTATATTTATTTTCAGTGCTCACATCCAGTCAATTAATTAGTTAGAAAGAAACTTGATCACAAATGTTTGTTTTCTTTTTTATGATTTCTTTCAGCCTCAGCAGCATTTTTACACAATCAAATCAGCGTTGGTTTCCATGCTCTCATGAACATTGTTTAATGTTGTGAAGTCACAATAAGTGTCGTATTATCTGGCTAATGATCAAGTCTATAATAAATCTAGGGGTACAAAAGTCACAGTCAAAGGCTTCCATGAGTAGCTACTGTATAAAGGTAGGCTGCAGACTGGTGTCGAATGTCTGACAATGACAAAAATAAAGATGACCGCTTGTCTTTATGGATGTGAGGTCTATTATTGGAGCTCAATGTAAACAACCAGGCTCAAACACGCTCAAGCACCAGCACGATTTTAATAATCTGCTGATGTATATATTCGAGTCTGACTGTGCAAACAGTGTGACAGAATTGGGAAATGTCACCAACCACTAAAATATTTACACAGTGTCTTATGGGATAATAAAATGATGGACTTTGAACTGTCATTGATAGAATACCTTTACTTACTACTGTAAGTAATCTAACCATATCTTAAGAGTGAATGTCATTGTTGTAACCAAGTGTTTGTGTGTGCAGACTCTGGTTTCCTCTGTTGCTTTATCACCTCATAATTATTTCATGACTCAGGTTTAAAACGTTAATATGGTTCTTTTTTCTCACCAGTTGGATGAAACTGTACAAACTCCAAATCCTGGCAGGGCAGACCAGCTCTGGTCACCATTGCAGTTCCATCTCCTGTACTGGTGTGGGCAGATGTGCAGCTGAAATATGTTCTTCCATAACCCCTGGAGGGAAAGATACAAGTCATTTATAAACATTCCTAAACAACATCAACTAAAATAAACTGCCCATTTTTTCTGTTTTCTTTTTTGCAAATAGTGAGTGAGTGGCCTACCCGGTAGCGATGACAGTGTTCTGAGCTCTGAAGCGGTGAATAGATCCATCCTCCATGCAGAGAGCAATCACTCCTTTGCACTCTCCATTTTCCATAAGTAGATCCAGAGCAAAGTACTCGACAAAATAACTGGTGTCATAACGAAGCGACTGAACAGAACAGATGGAATGAGGTCAAATCGTGCAATCCTCAAACTGGTTTCTTTACATACAGACTGAGTTGCATAGATAGATGGAGAACAGGTGTGTGGACATACCCTTCCATAAAGTGTATGCAGTAATGAGTGTCCTGTTCTGTCAGCTACACAGCAGCATCGGTGGGCTTGGCCTCCTTTTCCATACTTGAGACTCTGACCTCCAAAGGCCCTCTGGTAGATCTTGCCATCTTCAGTGCGGCTGAACGGCATGCCAAAGTTTTCCAGCTGGGGAAGAGGTACAGCAACGTGAGATTGAGATACGCTTTTGTGCCGTCAGAGCCATGCAGAAAGACATTTTGATGGCGAGATCACAAATGAAAACTTGTGCATGAAATCTTACCTCCACTACAGCTGCTGGAGCCTGCTCTGTCATGTAGTGGATAGCGTCCTGGTCTCCCAGCCAATCCGATCCCTTTACAGTATCGTAGAAATGCCACCTCCAGTCATCCGCCTCCATGTTCCCCAGAGCTGCATTGATGCCACCCTGTGAACCAGGTTAATATTCAACACTTCAATTAAATGAAAAAGAGACAGCACTACTGTCGATTATATTTAGATACAAAGGTTTCGATTTGCATGACGAATCAGTACTGCGAGTTTGTTAAATCCTGGTCCAGTGAACACAGAAGGATTTGAGCTGGATGAAATTCTGCTGAAGAAGAACACACAAGACAACTTACAGCTTGAACGAACATAGAAAAAAGGTGTTATACCTGTGCGGCAACAGTGTGAGATCTGGTGGGGAAGAGCTTGGTGATACAAGCAGTGTTGAATCCGGCCTCTGACAGGCCAAAAGCAGCCCTGAGTCCTGCTCCTCCAGCTCCTACCACCACAGCATCAAACTCATGATCGACAACTGGGTACTGAGTGGAGATCTGAAAACGATAAAGAGTGAAGTTAGTGTAAAACGTCCTACGAAGAGCAGCTTGCACATACTGATACTGAATCTCTCACAAAAGGCATGAAAGGGCATGTAGAGTTCAAAACCACAACAGATGCTGCAATATGAAGACGTTTAGACTCATATCTCTAATGACACCACAAAAACCTGTTAGATGCTGATCTACACAAAAGAGCCAATGTCACTCACATCATTTGACACTTGGGCATTTTTCTTCTTGCCATAGATGGAGAAATGAAAGTTTCTGGAGCCTTGAACTGCAACAGCAGGGACCTGGCAGAAAACAAAACACTTTATATCAATGAAAAAAAAAATCTAATAGAAGTAGCACTGATGCTTTCATGGCTGCTTAAACAAACAGGCGTGCTATATTTACATTAAAGGCAGCGTTCATGGCATATTTCCAATACACAATGCAGCATAAATACAGTAATGTATCACTGTGCAACCGTTATATCGCCTTTAGCACATGACAATGGTTTTTAGTTGCCTATAGTATCGTGCTTTAGTCTGAAGTTGGCTTTAAAGGTATTTTAATACATCCTCTCACACCCTGCTAACTTGTTAGCTAATACTGTTTGCCACAAGGGCATCGGAGGTAACTGTTACACAGACGTTCAAATACCCCAATTATATTTGCTGTTCACTGAAAACAATACTCTCTATCTACAATGTGAAGCAAATAGAGAGTGTATAGCTGGGTATAACATTTTGTTTGAGTCGAAAAGTATCTTTTCTTCACGGTGTCACATTGAAACACCCTAAGCTACATGACACGGGTTACGCAAGTCGGAATCTGCTAGTTACAAAAGCTAACAAGAACTAAATCTACTTTTGAGCGTCAAAAGGACAAAAGGCACGTGTGAAAGATTAACTATCCATGTGTTGGTTACTCACGGCTTTGGTTTTTGACAGTATCCTCTTGGAGAGGAGACGGGAGGCAGCACGGACACTCGCCATGTTGTCAGTTGAAGGACCCGAGACTCGGCGGAGGCTCGGATAGACCGTTGCACTGGCTCAAACCACTTTCCGAAAATGGGGGGGTATCACTTATGTTAAGCAAAATCGTTGTCCTGTAAACATGATTACAAAAACATAATGATGAGGGTTTTTAAAGTACACTTTGTAAAATGATTCAAAATAAATGAAAACACATTTATTTTAACACATATATGTTTCTTTTTATATTTGTGGATCGTTCGCGTCTTACCCTCGGTCCGTATGGAAGTAACTGCTAAACCGTAAAAATTGTGTAATCTGGCCGTGCAGGAACAAATGTATAAGTGACCTAGGCTTTTCATTCAAGGTGAGACACAGCACCATATTTTAAATAGATATGCACTTGCTTATAGTCGGACGTGTGAAGCTGTCATTCCCCCTGTTGTGTTTTTATGAATTACTGTAGCGAGCATGAGCCAGAAAGCTAAAATGTTACCTAGCACGTTAGCTCATAGCTAGCCGTGTTTGTGTTTTGTCAGCTGGGCTGTCAAACTTACAAGACTTTGATTTAATAATAATAATGCTGTCCCTGCCTGGCTAACAAGCGAGTTAACTTTCACATTTGCTTATTTAAACGCCACACCGAACATCTTCATGTTTTTAGCTTAGTAATGTTAAATCCACTTTCTTCTAGTAAGCTGCAGATTAGATCACTTGTGTATTCAAAACAAAACACAGACTTTGTAATTCACACTATAGGCGTGTCGTTATGTTTCTAACTAGATGTTTAAAACTGCTGCTGCTAACATTTACTGCAGATACACAGTAATAAAGACCTGATGGTTTCTGCAGTATCAGTGGTAGAAGTGCTCATCAAAACAGTGTGTTTGGTCTGCCCTGTGTGTGTATGTGTGACAGCAGCCTCCATGAACAACTTGAATGACCCCCCCAGATGGAACATCCAACCAGACCCCAGAGGAAGGGGGGCGGGGGCCGGCGATGGGAACCAATGGAACTACGCCCTGCTGGTCCCCATGCTGGGACTGGCTGCATTTCGTAAGTTACACAAGAACATGAAAGATATGTAGGTGAGTCTGTGGATCAGGTAACAAGACAGAGGAGAACATTTGAGTTATCTAACTTGTGTGAGGTCCACTCTTCATCCCCATAAAGTAATTAGGAAATTCAGTTGTGCTTTAAGATCATAACAGTAAAANTCCACTTTCTTCTAGTAAGCTGCAGATTAGATCACTTGTGTATTCAAATAACAGACTTTGTAATTCACACTATAGGCGTGTCGTTATGTTTCTAACTAGATGTTTAAAACTGCTGCTGCTAACATTTGCTGCAGATACAGTAATAAAGACCTGATGGTTTCTGCAGTATCAGTGGTAGAAGTTCTCATCAAAACAGTGTGTTTGGTCTGCTCTGTGTGTGTATGTGTGACAGCAGCCTCCATGAACAACTTGAATGACCCCCCCAGATGGAACATCCAACCAGACCCCAGAGGAAGGGGGGCGGGGGCCGGCGATGGGAACCAATGGAACTACGCCCTGCTGGTCCCCATGCTGGGACTGGCTGCATTTCGTAAGTTACACAAGAACATGAAAGATATGTAGGTGAGTCTGTGGATCAGGTAACAAGACAGAGGAGAACATTTGGGTTATCTAACTTGTGTGAGATCCACCCTTCATCCCTCATAAAGTCATTAGGAAATTCAGTTGTGCTTTAAGATCATAACAGTAAAAGATAAATCTTCTCTATCCTGTCTCTCCATGCCTTCAGGTTGGATCTGGACCAGGGAGTCTCAGAGGGAGATCCAGAAGGTCCAATCCCAGTATGACAAGGATGTTTCCACAATAAAAACAGAGATGGAGGCACGGTACCGGGAGACACTGACAGAGAGGGGTAGGGCAGTGGCTACACTACAGCTGGAGCTGGAGAAGGAGAAACAGAGGGTCAAAGGCTACAGGCAGGCCATGGTCTCGCAGAGCCATCAGCTGATGGAAGAGCGGAAACAGTTACAGCAGGTAAAATCTTCTACATGTTTTTCTTCTAACCTGTAGCCTCTCCTACATAACCCAAACTATCTTCTTGCTTTCAAGGAGCGTGAAGCACTGGAGGAAGACAAGCAAAGGCTGGTAAAGTCCGGCGCTGCAGGGGCTGTACTGCACCAAGCCCTGGAACGAGAAAACGACTGGTACCATCGAGCCACAGCCACTCTAAAGGAACTAGAGGATCAGCTCGTGGAGCGGCAGAATGCCTACTGTTCCCTCATCCTACCTCGAAAAGACCGGATAGAGATGGAGAAGAACATGCTTATTAAGGTCGTCAAAGAACCCATCGCGACAGAACTGGATCTAGAGTCCGATCTGAAGGATATTTTCAGGAGAGATAATTACTGTGCAGACCTGCTAAACATGGACAAGAGGAAGAACGGAAGCCTCATGTGGGTGTACCTCAAATACTGGCAGCTGCAGGTCACTGTCGAGAAACACAAGAGAGCCGAAGCAGCCATATTAGGAAAAAATCCCCAATATCACACAAAGTGACAAAAGTCAAGCAGACTTTGAAGAATGTTTATGGGTCAGGAGTAGAAAATGCATGTTTGCTTCACTCTGTGTAATTCTCTTTATTGAAACACAATTAAAACTTGGTCAGGGTTAAGCATGCTCAAATACAACATCACCATAACCTCAGAAGCCCCAGTTGAGACCCATTAGCTTTAAATTAATTGTGTGAAAATGCATAATGATAAAATGCACTAGGATCATTCAGGTGATATCCTTATTGGATTCATATCTGATGTTAAACGCAAGGAAATGTAATTTTATTCTGTTTACCCCTTTGGACAATGTTGTCAGAACGTTTGTGTCGATTTTAACTCTGAGTGCCTTCAATTACTGAGAGGTGCAGATGTCAATTCATATGTCTAATAACGTTTGTTTCTCCATCTTGGCTATGCATTTAAGGCCTCAAGTAACTGTTCCCAAAGTGATGTGATAATACACACACATCTTCAGGGGGGAAAAAACAGAGTATTATCGAGAATATTTTGAAAGAAAATCATTAACATCTTTTGGGGATCGTGTTGATACCAGGCTTTAATATCTGTATGGACTATTGTCGGAAATATTATCAGGATATCCATAAATTAGATTTTTTTTCTTTTCTTTTGTCCATAAATTGAGGTTTCCATCCATCTATCTGTCTCTCCTTACACTCAGATGTGTAGCTATGTATGATAGTGTGTCTGTTTCTGATCGCTGGTTTTACGTTTTGAGTCTTCAGTGCTGATTTTAGGGATTTTTTTTTAACTATCAGGGAAGCGGGACATTGAAGGTGCATGTAAATCTAAAAAGAAAACAGAGCTCAGAGTAGTGCTTGGTACTGCAACACCTTCGCACAATACTGCAACAAAAAAAGTCAAGCAGCGCCCTTTTTACTCACTACAAAGGGTTAATTAAAGCTGTAGCACTTACACAAGCCTCTCTACACTGTTATGACCACAACCTGGTGAATAAGTGCTGGATATAATACAATAGGTTCAAATGTACTGACTCTAATCATTCTGTGATATCCTAATAAATCTTTGGTGAAAGGAGTTCTTGTTTCTTCACAATCTCAAAAATATTGCCAGAGATTTTAGGTTTACTAAAGCAATAATATCAGCTCACGCTTTCCTCAAGATCAAGATCAAGATCAAGAGTGAGAATTATTGAACAGTCAAACAGGAGGCAAAATAAGGTTCCAGACAATGTTTCATGAAGCTCTGGGAGGCACTGAAATGATTGACAAATGTGTCATTTCTTCCTGGAACATAGTTTACAATCACTGTAAAGAATCTGTCAGAATTTGTTCATATCTACAATAGAGTATATCACATTTCATCATCATCATTTATCATCAGCTCAGCATCATTACATGTTTTGATCATTTAATCGGAAAGGAACAATTCTGTAAATCTCCTAAAATAAATTAACAGAAGAATACAAGTTTCTTCTTTGGATGTTACTACTTCCAAAAAAAGTTACTTAACAGATGAGATATAAGGGTTTGTCATACATGACAACAAGACTTGTGAGGCTCATCCTCAGGAGGTAACAGTCACAGTTTACATCCACACTGAGTGACTCATGAAGAAAACTGCTGCTTCACTGCCCCTGGCTAGTTAAAACATCTCTGTATGGGACAAATCTCTAATCTTTCAGGATCGTGTGGTTTATCTGTGGCTTTCTAGTTTGGAATTGTTTCTCCCTGGTGTGATACGAACGATCTGCTACATGTTTGAAGCACAATGAAGCTGCCTGAAAGTTTTAGTCCTACAAATACATCAACTTACTTGTATTGTGGCCTTGTTTCAAGGACCAGGCTCAGCCAACATGCTTGGTAGCTCTCCTTCTTCCACTGGTTGTCCTCCTGCAGCTCACAGTAGGAGTTCACCAGGTAGCAGCCTCCTCTGCTCACACAGTTCATGGTGTGATTGTTTCAGCAGCGTCAATCATTTCGATCAAAATCCAAACTTATACAAACGTCCTTGTTCCCTTGTGTCTGACTCGACTTATAAAACTCACAGGATGCAGATGAAATGAGCGATCAAATCATGTTGTCATCATCAGTGTGTGTGTGTCTCTGTCTGTACAAAGTAGTCTGAGATGTGTGTGTGTGTATGTGTTGGGCAATGTCTTAAATATCCAGTCTTGTTTCTATTTTTACTCCTTTGCATCACTTTGTGGTGAATGTAGTGAATGTCCTAACTTCAGGCATCCTGAAGGTCGGTTTTCATTTGAAAATGAGCTTTACCTCTTTCCATCACAAGTCAACCAGATGAATCCAGATGAAAGCTGAACATGAACCCTGACTCATTTCATTTATTCAGCATGTTTGTGTTGTATCATGTACCCGTAGAGAAAAAGAGAATCCTCTTAAAATTCATACAAACAATCTTAACTTGCACCCCAGTGTGCTTTTGGATTTTTTTGTATTATGGCTTGGGATTGATTATTATCAGACCTTTGCATTTAGATCCATACATTAAGTGTTGACAGAAATATTACATTAATAATAATCTGTTGATCCAAGGTTAATCTTATCAGGTCAAAGAAAATATCCCCACACTCCTCAGATGTCTCAGAGACCACATGTCGCAGGAAGGAAACAGCTGAAGGCAATCACTGACTGACTGAGTCATAATCCAACTCATTAACCCAAAACTATGTCAGCTCCATGGCCAATATCATGTTAAAGACTGCAAAAATAACGTCACAGACTGAATTTTAGAATTAAGTCACGTTTGATGTGTGAATGTGGGATAATGAGATAGTATGATGGGCAGTAAGAGAACAAACATGCTCCCTGTATAATTTTATTTCAGATATGATGGATGGATGTGAAAAAATGTTGGGAGGTGAATAAAAGACTTTGCTGGATCAGAGTTGTTGTGTCATGCAAAGAAAGTAATCTGTGTTTGTAACTAGTTAGAAGTTACTTGACTTGAGAAAGTTATGGTGACCTCTCCTGGTGAAGTGCCAGGCTGCAGTCAAATTAGGCAAGTTGGTGGACAGGAAGTTTTTATTTACACACATGCACACGCACACTGATTATTATGTTCTATTCACAAATAAAGATCAACGAGAAGATGAATGTGTGTATTGTGTTATTGAGGAAAGTGATGGGGAAAATATAACATAGGTTTAGGGGGTAAAGAAAGACAAATTACTTTTGATTGTATTTGGCCATTATAATGTCATTTTAACAAAATTTGCTGAATTTGTGGCTAATACCATGAAGTCCCGCACATACACCAAAGACTAGAGGGAGTTTGCTATCACTCTTCACTTACATGGTCCAAAGGCATGCAGCTATCTGAGGGAGACTCTTAATATCAACCTCCCACATCCACATACATTGATTGCAAAGGTATTGTTTATATTATTTGAAACCTTTTTTTCCATGTTAGCTGTGCATATTATTTTATCCTGTTATGACTGAACAGATTGAAAAGCAGACATACCTACACATAGCATTATTAACATTTACCAATACTGCTTCCAGTGATTATTGATCAGCTAAAAAATCCTGATCAGGGCACCCATATTAAATGACTGCTTTTCTTTCTTACCAATGTGGATGAACTCTGTGGATGCCAAGTCTGGCCATAACATGATGATGCTGGACATGTTGAAGGGAAGACAAGAGGAAGACCCGGTTAAATATGGTTGTGTGTGTCTCATGTTGGATGCTATGGACATTAAAAAACATGTCCAGTACAACCCCCATACCCAGAAAATGTCTTGATTTGTTGATATGGGGAATGGTTTGAATGAGACAGATGTTGCCACTAAGGCTCTTGTTTTTATGGTGGTAGGCCTTCAAGGCCACTGGAAGGTCCCAATTGCCTACTGTCTGACCAAGTGCCTTTCGCCAGAGACTCAGGGGGTTCTTCTTGTTCATGCATTGGAGGAACTGCATAAGTGCTGCATTAGAGTGGTATGTGTCACAATGGATGGGCATGCCTCCAATGTCCGCATGTGCAACCTACTTGGGTGCCAGCTAAAGAAAACCCTGTTGAGACCTTAAAAACATTCTCTCCACATCCAGTAACTGGTGAGAGGGTTTTTGTGATGATGGATGCTTGCCACATGTTGAAGTTGGCATTGAATATGCTGCAGGCTTACAGTCCATTAACCAGCACCAGTGGCCGGCTCAACTGGAGATACATCGTTCATCTAAATGATGTCCAAACAAAAGATGGATTGCACGCTGCCAACAGGGTAACAGACGAGCATGTGAATTTTGATTCACAGAAGATGAAGGTGTCCCTGGCTGCACAAACACTGAGTCGCTCTGTCACAGTGGCTCTGCGTGCACTGAGGGACCTTGGCTATTCACAGTTCCAACACTGTAAAGCAACAGCTGAATTCACTGAGGTGATACTAACATAATACTACTAACATACACACAAACCAGGACTGCAAAATTGTTGCTAAAATGTGTATCACAACTTTTCTCCCTAAGAATGGAGATCAACGAGTGAATCATTTTTATATTTTAGAAATTAGACTAATGACTCATAGGAACATGTTATTGTTTATGGTGATGGTTATTGTGCTTTCTGTTAATGCAGCCATTTGCTTTTAGATAAGTGACAGGCTCTTTGACATAATGAACAGCCACAATCCCCATGCTAAAGGGTTCAAAGCTCCTCTGGGTTCTTTGAATTGGGCAGAGAGTGTAGAGTTCTTGGTGAGAGGCAGGGACTACTTGATGAGTTTAGTGATGAAAGATGGCACACCCGTTCACCGATCAAAGAGGTTTTAGGAAATAGTGAAGCTTTTGTTTGCATGAAGAGTTCATAAGTTTATAACATCAAGTTCATATGATGTTCTGTTCTAGGCTGGACAATAAATTCATATGTAATTTTGATTTTGATGATGATTCCTTCTGAGTGATGATGCCTATTTGTTTCCCAGATATATTAGTGTGTGTGTGTGAATGGGTGTATAAGAGGCATTAACTTAAAGCACTTTGTAGAAAGGTGCTTTATAAAGTTCAGTCCATTTCCTTTTATTTATGGGGCAGATCTGCCACATCCAATATGGCAGACGCGTTAACGTACGCAGCAACGAACCAACCTGCTCAATGAGGCGTCTATGTAGGCTATATGTCTATGCCCAACAACCACCACCACCACCACCACCACCACCACCACCCCTGGAGGTGGGTGGGTGGGGGGCGTGCGTGACGCACTACGGCTGGGGCAGACGTCTCGGTCTCGCCACCGGAGCTGTGGGCACGGGGAGGAAGAGCGGGAGCGGAAATGCCCTTCGCGCTGTCCCTCCCGGCCCTGGAAGGTTCGGACCCGCGAGGCTGGAGGAGCCTCCTGACCGAACACCAGCGCTGGGCCGGCCGGCAGGGGCCCTCTGATGGCGGGTCACTCGTGGACTATTCAAAGGTTAGGGAGCTCCAAGCATTGAGACCCAACACAACAACTTGCTGAACTTAGCTTGGAGGGTAACGTTCTGGCAATGATGTCCTTGTCATGGTCTAACTTTGGTCCAATTTGTGTTCTTGCCTCTAGTTCTAGACAACACAGTACATAGTTAACCTTAAACGTTCGTCCTTACCTTTGAGCAGACATATGTATGCTTCGTTATCTTCGACACATTTAGCTGGGAGCGGGGCCATCCACACTGTTTAATCCATTGTACGCACCACTCCAGTTGTGTTTTTGGCTTTGGGAATGGAAAGAACATAACTCCTCCAGTCAAGCTCTTGGGGTATCTACTGTCCGACTTACACACACCATAGGCACAGCGCTTCACAAATCTTGCTAGGATTCTGAAGCTTGACGGACCTTGCTTACATAGTAACGGTTGCTGGGATGTGTGATTGGACAATGGCCGTTTTGGGTCGGGGCTCGACGAAAGGTCAATAGCAATAGCAACAACATAACTCCTACTACGACAACCCACAAATAGTGCATTGTTTAGAGCGGTTATAAAGTGTTGAAGGCGCTCAAATTCAAAACTGTCTCAACCTGTCACCTGTGAGAATCGAGACGAGGCAGTGCCACTCAATCACCTGATTGGACCGTGAACCAGTCAGGTGATTCATTCTGGCAACGAAGCAGTTTCTGCTTCAGACGTCATATGTCACATGTTTTTTTTCTCGCACCAAACAATCTTCGAAGCAGTCCAAGGTTTGAAGCACGTATCGAAGCTTCAGTGTCGTGCTGCTATCACTAGTGACCTAGACTTTTCATTCAAGGTGAGACACAGCACCATATTTTAAATAGATATGCACTTACTTACTGTATAGTCGGACGTGTGAAGTTGTCATTCCCCTTGTTGTGTTTTTATGAAATACTGTAGCGAGCATGAGTCAGCAAGCTAAAATGTTACCTAGTGTGTTTGTGTTTTGTCAGCTGGGCTGTCAAACTAGTCAGACCACAGACTTTGATTTCACGCTAATAATGCTGTGCCCGCCTGGCTAACAAGCGAGTTAACTTTCACATTTGCTTATTTACAGCACAGTTTCTACACGCCACACCGAACATCTTCATGTTTTTTTAGCTTAGTAATGTAAAATCCACTTTCTTCTAGTAAGCTGCAGATTAGATCACTTGTGTATTCAAAACACAGACTTTGTAATTCACACACCTGCCCTGTGTGTGTATGTGTGACAGCAGCCTCCATGAACAACTTGAATGACTCCCCCAACATCCAACCAGACCCCAGAGGAAGGGGGGCAGGGGCCGGCGATGGGAACCAATGGAACTACGCCCTGCTGGTCCACATGCTGGGACTGGCTGCATTTGGTAAGTTACACAAGAACATGAAAGATATGTAGGTGAGTCTGTGGATGAGGTAACAAGACAGAGGAGAACATTTGGGTTATCTAACTTGTGTGAGATCCACTCTTCATTCCTCATAAAGTCATTAATTTGTCATTAGTAGCTCTCTGTGGAATGTAGACTCTTATATATATACACGTACATATTTACTGGCCTTACAGGTCTTTTTCTTGACAAGAATGGCAAATGAGATCGGTAAAAATGTAGTAGCTGAAACAACATCAGACTAAGGATTAAATATCTCTTCCTGTGAAATTTGTCCATACTAGAACTTGATTAAATTCAGTTTAAAACTTTTTACTAAATGAGTACAGAGGCATCAAGTTTTCAAGACATTTACAGTATGTATCAGATTCAAACTAGAGTGACTTTGTATTAATCTTTATTGTCTACGGATTCTCTCAAATCCATGCTCACTTTGTTTCGAGGTGCTGTTATTATCATTTAAACTTTTCTAACTCTTTCAAACCTGGTAGATGGGCCACAGACTGTCACAACTCCTTCAGGAAATTCAGTTGTGCTTTGAGATCATAACAGTAAAAGATAAATCTTCTCTATCCTGTCTCTTACCTACCATCATGCCTTCAGGTTTGATCTGGAACAAGAAATCTCAGAGGGAGATCCAGAAGGTCCAATCCCAGTATGAAAAGGAGCTGATGGAAGAGCGGAAACAGTTACAGCAGGTAAAATCTTCTACATGTTTTTCTTCTAACCTGTAGCCTCTTCTACATAACCCAAACTATCTTCTCGCTTTCAAGGAGTATGAAGCACTGGAGGAAGACAAGCAAAGGCTGGTAAAGTCCCTAGAGCGAGAGAACGACTGGTACCATCGAGCCACAGTCACTCTAAAGGAACTAGAGGATCAGCTCATGGAGCGGCAGAATGCCTACTGTTCCTACATCATACCTCGAAAAGACCGGATAGAGATGGAGAAGAACATGCTTATTAAGGTCGTCAAAGAACCCATCACGACAGAACTGGATCTAGGGTCCGATCTGAAGAATATTTTCAGGAGAGATAATTACTGTGCAGACCTGCTAAACAGGGACAAGAGGAAGAACGGTAGGCTCATGTGGGTGTACCTCAAATACTGGCAGCTGCAGGTCACTGTCGAGAAACACAAGAGAGCCGAAGCAGCCATATTAGGAAAAAATCCCCAATATCACACAAAGTGACAAAAGTCAAGCAGACTTTGAAGAATGTTTATGGGTCAGGAGTAGAAAATGCATGTTTGCTTCACTCTGTGTAATTCTCTTTATTGAAACACAATTAAAACTTGGTCAGGGTTAAGCATGCTCAAATACAACATTACCATAACCTCAGAAGCCCCAGTTGAGACTTATTAGCTTTAAATTAATTGTGTGAAAATGCATAATGATAAAATGCACTAGGATTATTCAGGTGATATCCTTATTGGATTTATATCTGATGTTAAACGCAAGGAAATGTATTTTTATTCCGTTTACCCCTTTGGACAATGTTGTCAGATCGTTTGTGTCGATTTTAATTCACATTCTCTGAGTGCCTTCAATTACTGAGAGGTGCAGATGTCGATTCATATGTCTAATAACGTTTGTTTCTCCATCTCGGCTATGCATTTAAGGCCTCAAGTAACTGTTCCCAAAGTGATAATACACACACACATCTTCAGGGGGGAAAAACAGAGTATTATTGAGAATATTTTGAAGGAAAATCATTAACATCTTTTGGGGATCGTGTTGATACCAGGCTTTAATATGTGTATGGACTATTGTCGGAAATATTATCAGGATATCCATTAATTAGATTTTTTTACTTTTCTTTTGTCTATAAATTGAGGTTTCCATCCATCTATCTGTCTCTCCTTACACTCAGATGTGTAGCTATGTATGATAGTGTGTCTGTTTCTGATCGCTGGTTTTACGTTTTGAGTCTTCAGTGCTGATTTTAGGGATTTTTTTTAACTATCAGGGAAGCGGGACATTGAAGGTGCATGTACTACAAAGGGTTAATTAAAGCTGTAGCATTTACACAAGCCTCTCTACACTGTTATGACCACAACCTGGTGAATAAGTGCTGGATATAATACAATAGGTTCAAATGTACTGACTCTTATCATTCTGTGATATCCTAATAAATCTTTGGTGAAAGGAGTTCTTGTTTCTTCACAATCTCAAAAATATTGCCAGAGATTTTAGGTTTACTAAAGCAATAATATCAGCTCACGCTTTCCTCAAGATCAAGATCAAGATCAAGAGTGAGAATTATTGAACAGTCAAACAGGAGGCAAAATAAGGTTCCAGACAATGTTTCATGAAGCTCTGGGAGGCATTGAAATGATTGACAAATGTGTCATTTCTTCCTGGAACATAGTTTACAATCACTGTAAAGAATCTGTCAGAATTTGTTCATATCTACAATAGAGTATATCACATTTCATCATCATCATTTATCCTCAGCACAGCATCATTACATGTTTTGATCATTTAATCGGAAGGGGGGGAACATTCTGTAAATCTCTTAAAATAAATGAACACTCCTCAGAAGAATACAAGTTTCTTGTTTGGATGTTACTACTTCCAAAAAAAAGTTACTTAACAGATGAGATATAAGGGTTTGTCATACATGACAACAAGACTTGTGGGGCTCATCCTCAGGAGGTAACAGTCACAGTTTAAGTTGTTTATACAAATGTTTTCACACTATACAATAGCTTTAAACTGACTAATATGTAAATTACTAATTGAAGCAGCTATGTTATATTTTTTGAACTGCAGTTAACACCCTCCACCTCCTTTCACTCCCTCTTCTGCACCCGGTGAGAGACTTCCCTCGGCGAGGACATCAGGCTCGAGGCTCTGAAGTTCACTCTGACTGGCTTGACGAGGTTCTGAGTTATCACTTCCTCTTTATCCACTCCTTGGACTGGCTGTTGTTCTGTGGACCCACCGGTGAGTGTGGTATGATGTAGGTCCCCACCGCTTTTGAAAAAAGGTAGCTGGTGCTTTGTCATGGCTCCGCTGTTGCTGCCCAGCTGCAGCGTCTGGCTGGGACTCCTCTGGACCATGAAGTGGACCACCTGTTGCTGCTTGTAACTCACTCTTTGAATGCTGTCGGCCTCTGAGAGTGTCAGCCTGGAACACATCATACCAGACTAATGATTTTTTAATCCAGTCTCCGTGACACACTAAAGTAGAGTGGATCATCATATCTCTTTCAGATAGAAGCTTCAGGATACATCCACACTAAGTGACACATGAAGAAAACTGTGGGACAAATCTCTAATCTTTCAGGATCGTGTGGTTTATCTGTGGCTTTCTAGTTTGGAATTGTTTCTCCCTGGTGTGATACCAACGATCTGCTACATGTTTGAAGCACAATGAAGCTGCCTGAAAGTTTTAGTCCTACAAATACATCAACTTACTTGTATTGTGGCCTTGTTTCAAGGACCAGGCTCAGCCAACATGCTTGGTAGCTCTCCTTCTTCCACTGGTTGTCCTCCTGCAGCTCACAGTAGGAGTTCACCAGGTAGCAGCCTCCTCTGCTCACACAGTTCATGGTGTGATTGTTTCAGCAGCGTCACTAATTTCGATCAAAATCCAAACTTATACAAACGTCCTCGTTCCCTCGTGTCTGACTCGACTTATAAAACTCACAGGATGCAGATGCAACGAGCAATCAAATCATGTTGTCATCATCAGTGTGTGTGTGTGTATGTGTTGGGCAATGTCTTAAATATCCAGTCTTGTTTCTATTTTTACTCCTCTGCATCACTTTGTGGTGAATGTAGTGAATGTCCTCACTTCAGGCATCCTGAAGGTCGGTTTTCATTTGAAAATGAGCTTTAGCTCTTTCCATCACGCATCAACCAGATGACCCTGACTCATTTCGTTTATTCAGAATGTTTATGTTGTATTATGTACCTGTAGACAAAAAGAGAATGCTCTTAAAATTCATACAAACAATCTTAACCTGCACCCCAGTGTGCTTTTGGATTTTTTGTATTATGGCTTGGGATTGATTATTATCAGACCTTTGCATTTAGATCCATACATTAAGTGTTGACAGAAATATTGAATTAATCTGTTGATCCAAGGTTAATCTCATCAGGTCAAAGAAAATATCCCCACACTCCTCAGATGTCTCAGACAGACCACATGTCGTAGGAAGGAAACAGCTGAAGGCAGTCACTGACTGACTGAGTCATAATCCAACTCATTAACCCAAAACTATGTCAGCTCCACGGCCAATATCATGTTAAAGACTGCAAAAATAACTTCACAGACTGAATTTTAGAATTAAGTCACGTTTGATGTGTGAATGTGGGATAATGAGATTGTATGATTGTATGGCAGTAAGAGAACAAACATGCTCCCAGTATAATTTTATTTCAGATATGATGGATGGATGTGAAAAAATATTGGGAGGTGAGTAAAAGACTTTGCTGGATCAGAGTTACTGTGTCATGCAAAGAAAGTAATCTGTGTTTGTAACTAGTTAGAAGTTATTTGACTTGAGAAAACGTTCCATCACACTACATTTCTGTGATGTTTTATTACTTTACACAGACACTTCAGTGCTCTGTAAATATTCAAAGCTTTGTGACAGAATATCACTTTAAATTTTCTCACCCATGCTGTCACTGAGACACTGGCAACACCCGGTTTTATCAAACTGAGAGGGTGAAACTAAATCAGAGGGGACACGATGGTGTGGGTGAGGCAGTGGAAGGTATGCTGGATTCATCCCAGCAAAAAGTCCAGTTCCAGCAACACAAGAGCCAGTATCACATGACTTCACTTTGATGCTGAATCTTGACTAATAGACGTTGCTGTGGCAACATGAGCACACATTCATAAACAAAAACTCTCATCTCAGCAGGAACACAC
>NC_040023.1:23804592-23806430 GCF_000972845.2 Larimichthys crocea
GCTTATATATTTTATTGTTTTTTATCTTTCTATTGTCTACTTCATGTTTTTATTGTGTTATTTATTGTGTTTTATCTTCTTGTGCAGCACTTTGGAAACCTTGTGTTTGCTAAAAATCGTGCTATATAAATATAGTGGATTGGACTGGATAGGATAGAGGTTAACCAAAAAAGCTTTGAGTTAAAAAAATAAATATATTAAACTGTACTGTAACTGTACATTACAAATGTAAACAAAGTAGATTTTTTTTATTTATTAACAAATGTTCAAATATTACACAGTAAATTTCTTTGAATCTGAAAATGTGTTCAAATAATGACAAAAAAAGTCAAACATGTTGTCTGATCCCACAAATCTTTAGATTTTTCCCACACATTAACAATATATTACAGTATGTTCACAGAGGTAAGTGAAGTGTTCCCAGCTTTTATCAAGGCTTCTGGTATCAGAACTGATCGAAACAAACCTCAGCCTCTTTCATTTACTGACTGGACAACAAATGCTGTTTACTATATCAAATAAAGTGTCAGGGTGTATCTGACCAGACCTGTGTCAGACTGAAGCCGCCATCAAACACATTATCTCAGCATTATTGGCTGAACCAGGCGGGTCTCTTCCTGGATCTCTCCACGATCCTCTTGTCTTTGTCCTGCTCGCTTGGTGTCTCGCCCTCATACAGGACAACAGTCTCCACAGTCGGGGCCCTCAGCGGCCCACCTTCCATTTCTTTTATCTGTTGACGAATCAGAGCGGTCTCCCTGCACACCTTAGCGTAACAGAAGCCACACATGACATGTTTCTGCTTCAAGTGGCCACACTCTGGACACGGCTCAATGTTGTTCTGAAGGAGGGAGACAGAGAGTGAAGACTGTGTGTCAAACAATGGAATAATGACACTGTTTCTAAATCACTTTTAACATAGCAACTTCTATTTTCATGTCACTTATTGGCTGATACTGATGTGTGCAATCAGCTAATATCAACCAGTAATATAATATCTTCCACCTACACTGGAGATGTTAACATTTACTCATCTTGGTTCTAGTGCAAGTGGTTATTTCGTTCCTAAAAATGACTGTAGTCAGATTAGTTTAAAATTGTGTCAGTCAAGTCTTGTACGAGTGTGTGCAGTGTGCATGAGTCACATTAATATTGTTTCAAGTGAGCCTCTAATCGTTTAATAGAAAAATACATCATAAAACAACACCATGACTAAATAACAATAAGAGAGTTTCAGTCTGATGGTGAGCTCTCATCTTTCTGTCATCACTACCATACTGTTAATAATCAAAGTGAAGCTCTGAGGCTTTACATTCGTAATATCTGTTATGATATAAGATTTCAGCATTGAGGTATTGTCACAATCCATTCCTCTGCTGCTCTGCCAGTAATTTTCCACTCTCCTCGCCTCTGCTCATTCTCCCTGCCAGTCACTCCCCTCTCATCAGCCAACTCTGTTCACCTGTGCACTCAGGTGCTCCTCATCAGTATCTAGCCACTATTTAAGCAACACCAGTCCAGCGTTATGTCACCAAATTGCCTTTGTACCATGCAGAACTTTCCAGCACTCTTCTTCGGCTTGATTTCCCAGTTCCAACGCTGCTTGTTCCTGACCCGGACTCTTTGTCTCTACTCCGGTTAACCTGACTGCTTTCTGTCCCCAACTCCGAACCCAGCCTGTGAGTTTCCTGGTGTTATTTCGTCTGTATCTGTTTGGCGTCTTGCCAATCCGACTTCTACGTGGGAGATTACTCATCAGCCGCCTTCGGAGCTTGTGCTTAGGGCTTCTGAACTGCAGCTCCGTCTAAAGACTTTTGAAGAGACTGTTCCTGCTTAAT
>NC_040023.1:23806449-23808916 GCF_000972845.2 Larimichthys crocea
AATAATAATAATAATTTAAAAAAAATACTGTGTTTGGGTCTTCCTGACTGGTGATGGGTACAATACTAACCATACTACCAATAAACTTCTTATTGAGAATCATTAAGTTTCAGGGCGTTCCCGTAACCAATCGTCTCCCTCTGTTTATATTCAAAGGGAACACCACAAGTGAATTATTCTGTGTAGGAAACATTTGACTGCAAAAATGTCTTCCTATACTTCATCCCGATCTAACTGAAATGGAAACGAGGACACACGAGCCAAAGTACGGATGTATGATACACTGGTCAGCAGCACCACAAGCTATCTGGTACTAGGCTTTAACGGTCAGGGATCTTTTGGAAAAGTTGCTAATGTGTCGGTTCATTGAAACACAAGGAAGTGGCAGTGCAGATCTACAAAAACAACGATGACATTGACTACATTAAAAGGGAGCTAAAAATGCTAAAAGAGATCAGCGGTCTAGATCCAGACCAAAATAACATTGTTGAATTCATAGAAAATTTGAAGTTCAACAACCTCTACTGTCTGGCCTTTGAAATGCTGGACAGGAGTATTTGAGACCTGATGGAACAGAGAGACTGGACTCCATTAAGTCTTAATGAAATTCATCCTGTAACCCACCAGCTCATGGAAGCATTTGATGCTTTAAACAGTATTGGTATAATACCAATACTCTTTAAAGCAATAATAATGCGATTTAAAGACTGACAATGTAATACTGGTCAACCATAAAGATCAGCCATTTAAAATCAAGCTGATTGACTTTGGTCTGGCCAGACGGGTGAGCAAAATGCACATCGGAATGAAGGTGCAGCCTCGTTCATATCAAGCTCCAGAGGTGATTAGGCCTACCTCTGACTGAAGCAATTGTTATGTGGGGAGTGGGATGCACGATGGCATTCTTGTATTTTGGAGATGACCTTTTCCCTGGAGACCATTATTATAATTTCATAAGATCCATGGTGCACCTGCTGGGTCAGCCGGAAGACCACGTGCTGAATGCTGGAATATACACAAAGAAATATTTCAGCCTGAACGATGACCCCTACAGTCCAGGGTGGAGGCTGAAGTCACCAGATGAGTTCAAGAAGGATTCAGGTATCAAACCCCAATTGAAATCCGCCCCATTTTTCAAATATGGGAAATTGGAGGATGCAGTACAAGCATACCCAGACAAAAAAAAAAAAAAACTCATTGAGTATGAAGACAGGATGGCATTACTAAGCCTAAGCCTCCTCAAGTCCACTCTTGATCTGGATCATGAAAGGAGAGTCACTCCTAGGGAATCCTTAAAGATTCTATTTCTTTCAAAATAAGACGGACACCAGCTTATATGGATATGAGGCACTTCAGTGCATGACTTTTTCACCCTTCACCATCTAGACTCAGAACCAGAGTCAGATGATTCAAGTGAAGACACTATTAAATCAGTTTTCCACAGTCTTCCAAGTTTTCATTTTGATGAAAGTGGCTCAGAAAACAGACCATCTACTCCTGGTGTCCGTGGAGAGGATTTACCCCAAGTGGACAACGAGGAGCTGCACGAGGCCTACATCATCACCGAAGAGAAGTTCACCAACGAGCTCCAGGTGGAGAAGAACAGGAACAAGCTTCTCCAAGAGGAACTGGAACAGCTCCGTATTTCATACCAACTGCTCAATGTAAAGTATGAAAATAATGTTTCCAGAATCAGAGAGCAGGCTGATCCCCTTAGGTCTGACCTCAAGAGGGAACTCGAGCAGAAGAAACTCCTGCAAACAGCTTATGAGGAGCTGCAAGAGGCACACAAACTGAGCCAGAAGAAGTTCTCTGGTGAGCTTGAGAAGGTCATCATGGTGATACAGCAGGCTGACACCCTTCAGCATGAGCTTGGTGTGGATGATAAGGAAATCAAATCTCATGCAGACTCAGTGTCAGAGGGCTGGTGTGCATTGAGGGCTGAGCAGGAAGCCGCCTGTCAAAAGATGGCAGAGAACATCACTGTCCTGAAGGAGGAGCTGCAAAATCAGCTCAATGTTCAGCTCTCACTCAACCTGAAGCTCTCTACTGAGATCAAGGGTGCCCAAAAAAACCATCAGTCCTACATTGGCCCTTGAACCACTGAAGGAGGCGGAAGTCACTGAGGAGAAGCAGTGCGAGCAGCAGGAGATCACCAGTCCTGCACCAGCCCTCGAATCCCAGAGAGGGGCTGAGGGAAATCTTCCAAAGAGGAGAGCAGAACCACCTTCTGTCTGGAAGAGAGTCTGTGACTTTCTGGGATTGAGGAAACCAAAGAGGTGGAAGAAGAAGAGGGAGGAGGAGAACTAAAACAACATCAAGTTTTGTGGGTTTTCTCCAGGTGCTCTGGTTTCCCCCACACGTCCAAAATAAAGAATTAACCATCTACAGAACTTTTCACTACATTATTTTTCTACTTCTTCTTATCACCATCATTATTATTATTATTATTATTATTATTATTATT
>NC_040023.1:23808977-23832948 GCF_000972845.2 Larimichthys crocea
GTTTAAAGGTCCTGTGTGTCAGATTTCTGGGGCACTTACAAAATATGGCAGAAATATTATAACATGCATAACTATTACTATAACTATTTTCATCAGTGTATAATCTCCTGAAATAATTGTTGTGTTTTTGTTACCTTAGAATAAGCCTTTTATATCTACAGATGCCACTGGTCCTCTTCTACAGAGTCCATCATGTTTCTACAACCAGCCTGCTAGATGCCACTAAATCCCACACACTGGTTATCTCCTTTGTTGAGCGTAAATAATCTCCAAATGTATTTATTTGTTGGTAAACTGGTGGTGGCGCATCTGTCCATCTTTTATTAAATATTTGATTATATTCTCAAAGAGATGTGTTGAGTTTTGTAAGTGTAATTCTTAACGATATATGGGTCTCAAACCAAATGCCATTGAGCTTAAATGTACAGGGATGAAATACAGATACTATAGCCAAACTTTTGCTCATCAGTCCAAGAATCAGAAATACTTTAATAATCCCAGGAGGAACTTATTTTTGTTACAATACTCCAGTTTAAGTTAAACAAGTAATCATCAATTATGACTATATGAAAAGGTATATACAAGAACACATTAACATTGAATAAAGTGCAACAAATGCAAAACTAATTGTCCGTGTTTGTGTCAGAGTACAGAAGGGTGTGTATCTGACTCACAGTCATAGCACTGTATGTGAGACGAAAGTGTGTGTTGGTTGGATTTGTTCATTAGTGTACCTTGACTTTCAGGAGTTTGCTGTCAGATCTCCTCCTGGTGCGGTTGACTTCTATAGTGCGTCTCTTCTTGGGTGCTGCCATCCACAGGATGCTGTCTGAGAGGCCGGGGTGATGCTGCTGCTGTTCCACCTCTTCCTCCTTGTCTAGCTGAGGCAGGAGGCTGGGCCCATTCACTGCTAGTGCTGGAGCTGCACACAGGACATTGACCGAGTCCGTCAGACATATGAGAGAAGATGTGTTTAAAGTGTGGGTGAACTAAAACAGAGACAGGGTGTCACGATGATCAGCAGTGTGTTAGCTCCGGTCAGTAAACTCACCCAGCTGTCTGTCCAGTCCCGCCGCCTGCAGAAGTCTGCTTTCAATGTGGAGCAGAGACCGTCTGAGACTTTGCACTAACGCGGTTAAATTGATCATGTTTGCTGTCGGCGCGTGCCCTCTCCTCACAACACGACACACTGCTCACGGTCACCGAAGCTCAGCGCGTGATCAAACAGCGACAACCGACTGTACTTCTTCTGTTTCAGCTGCAGCAGACACAGACGAGTGTGGCCACCTTACTGTCATCTAGCGGTGGGCTCTGTGAACTGCACTCTTTAGATTAACATATTTCACATGTTTTCTATGGGGTGATGATCATGACAGTCTAAACTAACATTTATTTTATATGTTTTTTTAATTCTATATTTAATATATCTAAATATTGTTTGGTCTATAACCCTCAGTGACTGTTGTGGCAGCGGTCTAACTGAAGTGTGTGTAGGTGGCGGTATACACCTTTAAGTGGATTTACGAGTCCGCAGTCAACACGGAGAAGAAGAAGAAGAAGAAGATGGCGGAACGAGGCTACAGTTTCTCCCTCACCACATTTAGGTAAACTTTGTCAAAACGATCATGAAATTTGAAAAAAAGGGCACACGAACAAGAGCCCATATACGTGTTTGTTGAATAGCAGTGTGGTAGGTGTTGTGCACGGCTGTCCGTGTGGACAGGAGGACGCGGTTTGTGCAGGCGGTGCACTGTCATTGCCGGGTACTAACGAGCCGGCTAACTGTTAGCATGTCGGGTAACGTGTTGTTAAATGAACCAGACGAGACACATCTCTGCTCTGCTCCTGATGGCGGCAATAATAATAATTAAAAACTCGACTGGTTGTTTTATTTGTGCGATTAAAAGTGAACAGATGAACACGGGTCAGTTACATGCAAATCATTTAGCCACTAGCTTAGCTAAATTAGCACAGATGAGTCAGTTGTTTTAGCTTTTACTTTCAGTTTCGGGCTTTGTTTAAAAGTTTTGACGCCAAATAAGATTTTCAATCCGGCAAAAGGTGTTTGTGTTTAGTTTCATTCATTTCATAGTAAAGCAGCATCGTGTGTTTCTCCCTGCAGCCCCTCGGGTAAACTGGTCCAGATTGAATATGCGCTGGCAGCTGTAGCAGCCGGAGCTCCGTCAGTGGGCATCAAAGGTAAATAAATGTGTGGAGCACAAGGCAGACACGAGCCTTTGACCATTATTATACTGTTGATGAAATAAGTGAAAAGTGTATCCTCTTAAATTGCATACATTTTGGACACGTGTGGATTTTTAAACTACATACAGTGTAATCAACCTGATAAAATGTGATGCCACGCTGTGATTTCCCCTCTTCTTCTGCAGCACTTTGTCTTAATCGTGAAAGATTAAGTGGTACATGGTCCAACCAAACAGATGCTGGTGCAGCGACCTAAGCACTCCTTAACGGATTGAGATTGAAGATGCTAATTGTGATATCCTGTCCTTTTTTTTTTTTTCAGCTTCCAATGGCGTTGTCCTGGCAACAGAGAAGAAACAAAAGTCCATCCTGTACGATGAGCAGAGTGTCCATAAGGTGGAGCCTATCACTAAACACATAGGCATGGTCTACAGCGGCATGGGGCCTGACTACAGGTGAGGATTTCTTTTCAAAAATGTGTCAATAGCCTGCGCTTGGATTGTTCATTAGCAGCAATTAAATGGACGTATTGAAGGTTTTGGAGTATTTACATATCATCTTGTGTGCACTAGACATAAAATATATATTAAAAACTGCCGAACAAATAAATAAATGAATGTGTTGTGTTGTTCTTTCAGGGTTTTAGTGCGACGAGCCCGGAAGTTGGCACAACAGTACTTCCTGGTTTACCAAGAGCCAATCCCTACAGGCCAGCTTGTCCAGAGAGTGGCCTCTGTAATGCAGGAGTACACGCAGTCTGGGTGTGTGTGCACAAAGACGCACTAATACACACATTGCTTTTAGACGCATCATGTTTATATGTCAGCGATGAGATGTATTCAGTCATTTGTTTTTTTCTAAATCTAATCATAGTCATGTTTTTCTATCTCTAGTGGAGTGCGTCCGTTTGGCGTTTCATTGCTGATAGCTGGATGGGATGAGGACCACCCCTACCTGTTCCAGTCAGACCCCTCTGTATGTTGTATTACTAACTTTAATATTTTCCTAAAGTGCTACGTTTTTAAAATGCTTAAAGTTTGATAACTGTTTCATTTTAAAGTTTTATTCAATTAGCTTGATGGCGGAGTAACTAATAATTTCATATTTGAGATGTCAGGACAGTTACATACAAAGTATTGTATTTAGGTCTACACCGTGCCTGTCAGGACTGTGCTTACTGACACTTATGCCAGGCACTTTCAGTCTGCAGTGAGACTTGATGATGATGAATGACATAAAAGAAAAAAAGTTTTGCTGAATTATTCTTGTTTCTGTCTGGCAGGGTGCATATTTTGCATGGAAAGCCACAGCCATGGGAAAGAACTACGTTAATGGAAAAACATTCCTTGAAAAAAGGTAAGATTTTACAATTCAAAGCATTTCTGAATAATGAATAGAATAACGTACATTAAACAGTACATTAAAAAAAGCCATTTAGTTTGCATTAGAGCCAGGAGGTAGAACATGATTTATTCTTCCCAGCAAATGATCTAAATGGAATCAGTTTGATGTCTCCATCATATCAGCACTAACAGTGTGTTAGTTGTATAAAAAAAAAAGCATCGTTCAACAATAAGCCCCTGGCCCGGTTTGGGACATCGGACATTTGTTTAAAAGTTCACATCATAGCATACAGTTAACCATGAATGCACATGTTTGGTTGGGTGAGCTCTCTCAACCTTTTTAAAGTTCTTCTATGTGATGCACTCTACACAGACTGCACTGACCACGTGTTGTTTTTTTTCTCCAGGTATAACAATGATCTGGAATTGGAAGATGCCATCCACACAGCCATCTTGACATTGAAGGTATGTTCTTTGTTTAAATGTATTAAATCTATCTTTGCTGATACTGTAACTCTCCTTTTTTTTATATCAGTTATTTACACAGCTGTGTCTTTGTGTTTCAGGAGAGCTTTGAGGGTCAGATGACAGAGGAAAACATTGAGGTGGGAATCTGTAATGAGGCCGGCTTCAAGAGACTCACCCCAGCGGAGGTGAAAGACTACCTGGCAGCCATCGCGTGAACACACCCTTCCTAATGACGGGGCTTTCAGGCCACATTTCAAAACAAAAGGCATCACGGCACAGTAGCCAACTGTCTCATGGCACATTGTTGTAGACCACAGTTATTCAGAGTTTGGCCTCATTGTGTTGCCAAACTGTTTTTGCCCTGAGAACATGAAAATATGCCCGCTATAACTTCATTACATTCAAGATTATTAACATGAGCTCGCAGAATCAGACTGTTGGGGATTATGCCCAGATCTATTTACTTAAAGTGACAGCCACTCACAAACTAATCTCTAATTTTAGTGGCTGTGAGGTGACAAGCTTATGCTATCACATAGCTAATTGGCTTTGTTGTCAAGCAACTAGTTTTGTAGTGTGACATGTGACAGATGCCTACTGTGCATATGAAAAGGAATGTGTGCTCTGATGAGTAAAATCTCCAATCTTCCATTGAATCCTTCGGTATTTCCTTTTTTGTTATTTGTCATTACTGTTGCAAAGCCAGTGCTTTGGTTCACAGATGAAGCACTGTTGTTTATATGCATTTATTCAAAAGTTGATTGCATGTCAGACAAATCAAGAAAATGTTAACAAGGTTATTAGAGACCAGAAAGAGCTTTGGTGCAACTTGGTGGATGATTTATTCACCCCCAGAGACCAAGCTCCTGACTGCACTTCATTAATATCCCTCAGACATACTGGGAAGGGGGATCAGCAAAAAGGAGCACGTAGGGAGGATGCAATGGAAAGTTCAGAGGTTTTACAGTCAGGATTTTGTTGCCTGTACAGCAGTTTTACACAGTGTACTCTTTGTTTTTTCAGGCTAGAAACACTTCTAGAATTTGTATTTTCTCCTCTGGTATCTGTCACTTAAATAAAAGATGACGAGTTGATGTTGAGTCAGTGATTTATTTAATACGCCGCTGTTTGGAAATCACAGTTTTATTCTTAAAATCATATGTCAGAAGATGATGTCAGGACATGGTTTGTATACATAATAAGCGCGCGCTTGTACGCAGTTTGGAGCAGGGCGCGCTTTAACATCAACCGGAGCACCTTTTCAAATTTCATACGTATCCCTCCGCTCGTGTTATGTTTAACAAATACTTTGCCTGACATCGTAGCGACAACAACATTAGCTAGTAAAATGTGCTGCACCATCGCTGTGATGAAAGTACATTTATTTTTACAGCTCGTCTCCGTTTACATGTTTGCCAGGAGATCTATTTTTCTTGGCGGTAGCTCATTAGCTACTTACCTCATAACATCTGATGACGTTTATGGCGCCAGAAATCAAGGGTTTAGTGAGGAGCCCGTGTCTGTCAGCTGGCGGGGTTTCACTGTTATCTGTGCTATGTTGGCGGCACCGTGAACATTAGTCGTTTTCAGGCAAAACCAGCGTCTGTTTATCCGTCATTCGTGCTGATATAAAGTCGCTTTGGAGTCAAGATGGTGATACTACGCAGCAGTGGCGGTGTCGGAGCTGAACCGGTGGCAACAACTCCGAAGAGGAGGTCTATGGAGTTAGATACGAGCTCCGAGTTTCTGTCGCTGCTTCCCGCGTCGCAGAGAAAGTCCGCCCGGTTGACCCGGTCCTCCCGGGCCCATGATGACAGCTTCAGCAGTCCCGAAAACACCACGGCGAACGTAAGCATGCACACCCAGACATCTGGTCTTAGAACTGGATCACCATTTATCGTGTGTATTAATTATTTATGGACGCAACTTTGCTCTGCTAGTATTTCTAGCATGCTAAGCTAACTAGCTACCTACTGGCACCCGTAGTCTCTGCTCACATTTTACTGAAACACGCATGTCTGCTGGACTTTGGTTCATTCATATGTAACTCTAAACTCTACAGTCAGAATCACATAAAAAGCTCAGTGTTATGTGTCATGGCCATTTACTACTTCAGGTGTAATAGATCAGCAACGATGTCCCAGATATCCAAAGATTAGTGCCGGGCAAGATGGTGTGTTTTGGTGTGTGCTGTGATGGAGGGAGGGGTGATGGAGCTGTTCATTCATTAATTCATTCAGTTAATTACTCATTCATTCAACTTCATCTCAGACTTGTTTGTTACTTAATTACTAAATGTGCTTAAAATAGACCAAAACATACATATGTACTTATACATACAAACATACTTTTCTTTTTCCTGTCTTGTAAAACAGACTGCGGGTCAGTTTGACCTTTTTAAAAACACACGTTTTATTATTATTTAAGTCCATGCATGCATGATTAATATGGATTTGAAGTTATACTGTAGCGATCATTAACTAGCTGTTAAAGTATGTTGTGAGTTACTTTTAGTAAGTTAAGTTCCATTTATTGGACAGTCACTGTCGCCCAGCCCTCTTGACTTGGCAGTCATATGAAATTTGATTATTTATTTATTCTAAATGAATAATCCACATAGGGAAAGTTCATGTGTTTTTTTTTTTTCACTGTTTTTAACTCAGTAAATGTCGCAAAGTGGGGATTCATTTGAATTTGTAATTCGGTCAAGCAGACACTCATTCCTTTCATACACGCTGTTAAACTCATAATGTGAACATGCCAGGGACATGCTGATATGAAGCAGAACGAGGGAAGTGGTCTCCATCACTCTCTGAGGACCCGGGGGCAGAGATGTAAACTAGAGGTCTCTTTTTCTGACATCCAACCAAAGACCAGCTCCCCTGTGAACGACGACAAGGCTGGAGGATGCTGCACCAGGTAATACAGCCCGCTCACTTTAATCAAGTCACATTTTGCCACAATGGGTCAAATGTTTGTTGGTTTGGAGCCTAAATATTATTAAATGCATTGGATATTTCTAATTCTGTATGTTGACTGAACGTGTCTCATATTTTCTGATGCCCTAATACTGAGTAATGGTAAAATATAAAGTGACAAGAAGAACTCATTTTTAATTTTATGCGTGCTTCTTCTCTTCAGGAAATCTTCCAGGCTGCAGAGAGACGGGAAAGCATGCACTGGCAAGCAGCAAGCAGGTACAGTTTGCTACAGCATCATTACAAAGTGCACTAAAGCTCTTAAATAAAATAGCACACAACACATATTGAGCAGCGTTTAGTTTTTTTTTTTTTTAGGAGGGACCATACTACTAAGAAGCTAACAAACACTCTTCATTGGTGCCCAAGATGTTCCAGATGAAGTGGAGGGGTCGTCCACTCCCAAGAGGAGCCGCTTTAATCTACAGAGCCGAGAAGAGGAGGAAGAGGAAGATCGCTCCGTGCGACGTAGTTCCCGAATCACCAGATACAAACTGAATTCCCGCAACCAGTCCGTGCTCTATGACCGCCTCATCACCAAGTGAGTTCAGCGACATTCCCTCCAGCTTGTTTTGGCTCCTAGCTCACTGCTTCAAAATAAATGTGATCTATCCCCTCAAGTAGTATTAACTGACACACAGTGGGCTGTTCGTATGTAAACTAAGATGATGAGTAATTAGATATGCACAATTTAAAATCTGTTTTAAGTTTTTCCCCTGATTGTCGCTCAGTACTGCTGAAGCTGTTCTCCAGAAGATGGACGACATGCAGAAGATGAGACGCAGACTGCGAGATAGAGACACTAAAGAGGAGGTAATAAACCCACACAGGAAATGTTTTTCCATTTCATACTCCACATTGCAGTAATTTAACTGTTTGATCACGTGTAACAAGTTTCAAAACGGCGAATTAAAAAAGCATTTGGCCTGTTTACTCTGAGCAGCTCGGCATGTACACCAGAGGCAGAATGAGAAGCTCTCTGAGGACGAATGTGGACAGTAAGGACACCGAGAAGGAGAACCAAGGTGAGATGGAGCAGGTGAAAATGAATTCACCATGTGAGGGCCTCAAGTTACGACACAGCTTTAATAAAGACACAAGCATGTTTTTCTTTTCATCTGAAGTTGGATCTACTCTCTTACACCGTTTCTAATTGAACGAATTGTTGTAGCTTACAGAAATACATTTCGCTATGATTGTACATGTAATGTAATGTAATTGTTCAAACATTTCTCTCCCAATTAACAGGGGGAGATGAAGCTGGTCAAGAGGAAGATGGAGATGGAGATGATGATGAAGAGGAAGAAGAAGAAGAAGATGATGACGATGATGATGATGATGATGATGAAGATGGCGAGGATGAGGAAGAAGAAAATCAGAGACGTTATGACTTCAGACAGCGAAAGACTGTGGTTCGATACCAGGCCCCGCAGGATGGTACCGCGTTTGCTCAACTTGATTCTATTGTTTAAAAGGCCGCCTACATGATGCATGAAAATTAAAATGATCCTAAATGCAAATTTAGTCACTTTAACCAGTATTTTACCAATATCACAACTCATTACAACTTCAAACGGCCGGTAGTGATGATCATAAAATACACCCACACAGAATCTGGGTGATTTGGGATAGGAGAAAAATTCAAATGACATTAGATCGCCTCCTTTGTCCCCCCTAAAAATTTTCAACTAGGTCAGATTTGCAACCTATTTTATGAATGCTGCAGGATCCTTGTTATAAGCCTGTCCCACTAAATACTATACATCTCAAGCCTTCTTTAGCCTTTTAGTGAATTTGATGGAGTTTGATGAGCTTTGTTATTGTTTTTCTTAGAACCCAGAGAGCCCAGGAAGCGCAGTTTGTACTTCAAGGAACACTCGTCTCCAACCAGACGCAGGTTTAGATTCAGCTCCACGGCCCCCAGGAGCCCCTACAACAGGAGAACCAGCAGGTTAGTATGACAGCACGGTCAGCAGCCATCACTCCGAAACTGAGAAATATAAACGTCTGTTATCGGGGGATGTGTTTTCCCACACAACACTTGATGGTCTCATTAATGCCTCATAAAATACTGTGAGAACTTGCTGTAGCAGTCAGCAAAAACAGTCTGACCAATGAGGTGTCCAGAAATAGGATCACGCCTTATTCATACCTAAATTTGTACATATCTTTTTCTTTCTAATTCTCTTCATCCCACCCTCAGGAGTAGTTCTGATAGGTAAGACCTTCATTACTTGTCCTTGTGTTAATTGTTAGTCTGTAGCTTGTTTTTGGGGTGTTGTCTGTCTTCGCTTGCACTGTAGTTGTTTTGTAAGTGAGACACATTTGGGTGACACAGTAGTTGAAGTACTGAGACGACGAACCAGACTTCAGCAGAACTTAATCATTGTACAACTTTGTGACAAATAAAGACCCTTTGTTTGAAAGGTAAATTTCTGTTAGCCAATATTTTGTGTATTTTATTTGCATCTGGTTAGGAGCTTCCCACGCCGTTTGACATACTGTTTATTGATTTATCACATTGTGCCTTTAAGGCAGACTCTGTGAGTGAAGCTCTCATTGTGTGTTCAGATGGAGTATTAGTCGGGTGTCATTCATGGTGATGGGTGGTTGGAAATTCCTGCATTATTACTGTTGAATCAGTGTGTGTATATAAACATGGTGCTGTGTGTGTGTGTGTGTGTGTGTGTGTGTGTGTTTTAATGATGCAGATGAGATTGTCTGCTCATCTGCAGAAAAGGATCAGAGATAACGTTGCTGCATCTTTTGCCGTTGCAGGAGGAGGCATGCCATCCACAGTAGTGACTCCACGTCCTCATCTTCAGACGACGAGCAGTTCCAGAGACGGAGAAGTAAGAACAGGAGCAGGTCGGTCAACAGGTAGGAGCACCAGTAGCAGCTGTCACTACACAGCTGGAACACAGCGGTGTGTGACAGAAGGATTAATTAGTACTTATTGTACAATAATTATATTACACTAACAAAAAAAACTACTACATAAACCACACTTGATTGCACTTGGGTCCCTCAGTGTTAACACTGTATGTTCGCACTACCCATCATCCTGTAACTTAATGATCACGTCTCATAATGATTTACATGGATGCAGGGGGATCAATTGCAGAATATTATAGCAAGAAAATGAATCTGATGAGTATTTTTTTTTTCTGCAGATGTCTGCCTATGAACCTTGTGAAAGAAGACCTGCTGGGCATCCACAAAGACAGGATGAAGATCGGAGCCAGCCTCGCTGATGTGGACCCCATGCAGATAGACAGGACGGTAAGCTGTATGGATTGTGAAACTAGTCTGTTAAACGGGGTATGGGTATGTGTTGAAATAATAGTAATAAATATTACTCCTTTGACCTGTATAAAACTTGTATAAACTTTGTACTACTGCTGTTAAAACAATAGTAATGAATGGATGGTTGGACATTAGTAGTATTCTGAGCAAACAATCTAAAAATTACAATCCTTGTCATTCAGGTGCGTTTTGACAGCATTGGAGGCCTGAGCAGACACATCTCGGCACTGAAGGAGATGGTGGTCTTCCCTCTCCTTTACCCAGAAGTCTTTGAGAGGTTCAAGATACAACCTCCCAGGTAAACAAAGTGTGTTTGAAGATAAAATGTGATAATATAGTTGTCCCTTTTTCCCCGAGTTTCTCCAGTCTCTCTTCTACCACTGCCACAGGCTTCGGTCGGATTGTAATGCCAGTTAAACCCTGATATAAATCCTGGTCTTTATCATATTTTCTCTTTACTTTAGGGGCTGTCTATTTTACGGTCCTCCAGGCACAGGGAAAACACTCGTAGCCAGAGCACTGGCCAATGAGTGCAGTCAGGAGGAAAGAAAAGTGTCTTTCTTCATGAGGAAAGGAGCTGACTGCCTCAGTAAGTGGGTTGGAGAATCTGAGAGACAACTACGACTGCTTTTTGATCAGGTACACCAAACTGCTCATTAGCTTACAACATTTGGGTTGGATGATGTCTGTACAGTGTCAAGTATCAGGTCTAAAGGTCATACAACCTATCTCTCTAATGAATTGTTTCTAGGCGTACCAGATGCGTCCATCCATCATCTTCTTTGATGAGATTGATGGTTTGGCTCCAGTCAGGTCGAGCCGTCAGGACCAGATCCACAGGTGAGCGCTCCTGTTCTTCCTTTTTTTTTTTTTTAGTCAATGTGTGGTGATTGTACATTTTACACTCACTAACCTCAGTACAAAGTCTTAACAGTGAAACGCACTGTCTGATCGTGTTGAGGGTTGCCAAATATGGCTGCTAGGTTGCTCAATACTGGGATCTTAGTCAGCATTTATCATACGCCTAGTTCATGCTTCCCATAAAGGCAGTCACAGTGAAGTGCATACACCAGAATGACTGGGTGAAGCTGTCACAAGTTATGCTTAATGTTGTGCACCACCTTAATTTTGAAACAACTTGGATGCAGCTGCAGCTACACAAACACATTATTATACAAACACTCATTCAGAAAACAAAGAAGGTACACAGCCCTCGAATGTGTCTTGTTTGCTGCAACATTCTTGTGAGAACATCACACACACAAATTATGTAAGTCCTAACTATTGACATTTACTATAGTTGAATGTTTGAATCCTGATTTCCATATTAGATCTTTTACGTATCAGGAAAAGAAAGTGGCTACCACAGCTTCCAGTGAGACAGTAGGAGTCCACAATTTGTTTTTCAAGACATGAAAAAACTGACTAAATATTTGACCTAGATCTAGAGATAGTCACTACAATTCCGCATAAGTATTTGGCTCAGTGCAATGCAGTTACACTCTGTTATTGAGGAATAGTATTAGAAAATGTAACCTAAGTCTTTCTGTCTCCATAGTTCAATTGTGTCGACCTTGTTGGCCCTCATGGATGGATTAGATGCCCGGGGAGAAGTTGTCGTCATAGGAGCTACAAACAGACTGGACTCCATCGACCCAGCTCTGAGAAGACCAGGACGCTTCGACAGAGAGTTCCTCTTCGGCCTGCCAGACAGAGAGGTTGGAAACCGTAGATGCCCTTTTATTTCTTGGCAGAGATGTTAAAAGAGAAAATCGACACGTGGGCTGCAGTCGAATCTGAGCGCACACAAATTATTTTGGGCTGAAATAGTAGAGGGCTTTCAGAACTGCAACATGAACTGCTGTGATCTCGTTTCTTTTGTATGGCAGGCAAGAAAAGACATTCTGAAGATCCACACCAGACAGTGGACTCCACCACCTTCGGACACTTTTCTGGAAGAACTGGCAGATAAATGTGTCGGTATGTTTGTGTACAATAATGCAAAAATGGTGCTCTCCAGCAACTTGAAACATGAACATCTTTCTAACTTCCCCAGTTCATATAACAGTTGTATCCTTTATGTCCATTCAGATAGGTTGCACAAAGTTTTGCCTACTCACAACTACACATTGTATATGTATAGTTATAATCATTAAAACAATGTGTCTCTCAGGTTATTGTGGAGCAGACATCAAGGCAGTTTGTTCAGAGGCTGCCCTGTGCGCACTCCGGCGTCGATACCCACAGATCTACTCCTCATCACAGAAACTTGTGCTTGATGTCAACTCCATCGCCATCACAAACAAAGACTTTATGTCTGCCATGTCCAAAATGGTGCCTGCTTCCCAGAGGTATAACCAAAACATTGAGTGTAATCAGCATTCTTACTTGTCCAGTCCCTGGTTCTTGCAAATTGTTCTCAACTAAATATGATGCTGATTGTGATTCTTAGGGCCGTAGTGTCACCAGCCAAGGCCCTGATACCTGCCGTCCGTCCTCTGCTGAGCGCCGCCCTGCAGGATGTCCTCCACACAGTCAGCAGAGTGTTCCCACATGCTGAACAGGGCTTAAAAAGGAAAGGGGAGGAAGGTGAAGTCCTTCTTAGTCTTTTTTTTTTTTATTGTTCTGTTACACGTTAATTCATTCTGACCCTGTTCTGTTCATGGCCGTGTTTTCTGTCATTTAATTTCACACATTAATTTCCCCTTTGTCCCAAAGCAATTACAGGAGAGAAACACCTAGACTGATTTCTCCTTTGCCAACCTCCTTTGAGGCATCAGGGGTAACTGCTATGTCTTTGTGTTTCTTTGTAGATCTGGCCTGTGGTGTGTTTGAGGATGATCTGATGTTCAGTGAGGATGAGGACTCAGAAGTCCTCTTCAATGGATCGACCTCTCAGTCCCAACTCAAAACACCTGCTGTTAAGGGACTCCTCAACCTCAACAGGTTGGTTAGACATTATTCAGCAATATGCAGGATGTTCATTTGTCTCCTTGTGTATGAAAGTGCTGCTGCTGTATCTTTGGAGTCGACACTCCAGTCGACACTTTTAGCTGTAAGCTGTCTAGTGTCCCAGTGACCCAAATCTTTTTCAGGACCTGAGAGGCAAATTAATGAGCCCAGACCAGACCATAGGAAAAACAATCTGAACATTTCTACTACTTTTCCCATCTCAGCGTGTCTTTAATCTCTCCTTGTGTAGAAGTGTGCTGAGCCACCCGACCTCCTACCGTCCCAGGCTGCTGTTGGAGGGCAGATCAGGGTCCGGTCAGAGCTCCCACCTGGCTCCAGCTGTCCTCCACGCTCTGGAGAAATTCACTGTCTACACACTGGACATGGCTGTGCTGTTTGGAGCCAGCGCAACTGCCCCTGAAGAGGCTTGTGCTC
Source organism: Larimichthys crocea (assembly GCF_000972845.2). NCBI lineage: Eukaryota > Metazoa > Chordata > Actinopteri > Sciaenidae > Larimichthys > Larimichthys crocea. The sequence goes on from NC_040023.1 coordinate 23,822,665, forward strand.
AGGTAAGTGGCAAAATAAAATGCCTATATATTAGTGTACATGTTTAGTAACATAACAGTTTATGAGATTAAATTGACCGAAGCTCAATAAAGTCAGGCCTCACACAGAGGTATTCTCCACTCTTGCAGCCTTGTCAAATTCAGTGTGTTCTTTTCAGTGGACTTCACTGGCCAAAATGGCTGCCACAGAGACTGTAGTTCATGGGCCCCACCTCCTTACACCATGGGCAGTGGGGATAAATATGTACTACAGACACTTGACTTAAAAAGACTTCAACATGGTTGGTCAAACCAATTGACTGATTTTGTCAGAATTAGTGAAATGTACTGTCTTCTGTCCGCTCTTTACTGTCCTCATCATGGCGTTGAATTCTGCATTAAACTTCTATCACCCGGTCATATTGATCCCTGTCTTCTAAATCAGATCCATACAAAACATGAATGCTTCCCCGTTCTGCAGATCTTTGTTGAAGCAAAGCGGACTTCTCCCAGCATTTTGTACATCCCTCACATCGGACAGTGGTGGGAAACTGTGGGTCCAGCCTTAAGAGCCACCTTCCTCAGCCTGCTCAGCTCCATCCCTGCCTTCGCTCCCATACTGCTTCTGGCTACCTGCAGCCTGCGATACGACCAACTCAGTATGGAGGTATAAAGGGAGTGCAATACACTCTTGATTTTGAGAGAAGATATATTGGAGTACAGCGTTTCAAAAGAGAGCTGAGCGAAAATAAGATGTAATTGTTTGTACGTTTTTTTTATGGATTCTCTCCGTGTCTTCTCAGGTGCAGGAGTTGTTTCGGGTGGAGTATGGAGAGGTTTTCCATATGAGAGTCCCCACCAACAGAGAAAGAAAGAGCTTCTTTGAAGATCTGATCCTCAATCAGGCTGCCAAGGGCCCCTCCTCAAAAAAGAAAGCTGGTGAGAAATAGTGTGGAAATAAAAAATAAAAAAAAAAGATTAGCATAGCTTTGAACGACAATGCCAGAAAGAAGATTCTGGTACTCGTCTGTACGGGTGTAGTACAATGTTAGCTATATTTACTCCTCACTCTGTGTGTATCTATCAACCCTTCACTTTTTTCAGTGCTCAATGCGTTAGAGGTGCTTCCCGTTGCCCCTCCGCCTCCCCGACGTCAGCTGACAGAGGAGGAGACCCAAAGATTGGAGGAGCAGGAGGAAGATACCCTCAGAGAGCTCCGTCTCTTCCTGCGCGATGTCACCAACCGCCTGTCCCAAGATAAACGCTTCAAGGCTTTTACAAAGCCTGTGGATTTAGAAGAGGTAGCTGTTCCATTACATGTCTCATTTCCTATTATCCCCTAATAAGCCTGACATGAAACTGACTCCCTGTTGCCGTAACTGAGAATAATGTGTGTATCCTGGTGCTCTAATGGGTTTCACTGTCTTCTATTATTCCCATTGATCTCCACTCACAGCAGCCTCTTTGTCATGTGCTTTAGGTACCAGATTATGCCGAAGTTATCAAGAAGCCCATGGACCTGTCAACAGTTCTCTCTAAAGTCGACCTCCATCAGTATGGGACGGTCAAAGAGTTCCTCCAAGATGTGGATCTCATCTGGCAGAATGCCCTCGAATACAACCCAGACAGGGACCCCTCAGGTACACATAGCTAGACAGTGAGGAGGGCGGTTACTACAAAGTATTTATACTTTGTAGTAACCGATAAAGATGTTGCAGCAGTTTGAACATAAAGTTTGCATTCTCTCATTCATGTGTGTTTTTTACCTCCAGACCGTCAGATCCGCCACAGAGCATGTGCGTTGAAAGACACCGTCCACGCTATCATCAGAGATGAACTGGATGAAGATTTTGAGAAGATTTGTGAGGAGCTCAAAGTGTCACGCAGCACAAGAGGTGAATGCTGTGTGCACACGGTGTGAGCCCAGTGTAGATAATTTTAGTTACCCAAGGAGTGACTTGGCTCAGTGACTAATATCTAGTGGCTAATTCTGCAAAGCTTCTTGTGAAGTATCTTGCACTAAGTTTCTGCTGTTAATTTGATACTGCTATATTCTTCATTGTCATTTAAGTCATTCACCTCTCACAGAAAATAACATTAACATTACTTTACCTCAGAATGCTCCACTGTCCGGTTCGCTCCATCCTACTACCACGTCCTTCCCAAACAGTCCAAACCTCCTGCTGAGGCCAAGATCGCTGACATGACCCCACAAAGAGAGCCGACTGGACCCACAGCTGCAGTTACTCCCAATACAAGTGCCCCAGCTGTTACTATACTTAAAAATACAGGTAAAGACTATTGATGACTAAGATGAAACTATTTACTGAAAAGAGCCATCAATAAATAAAATTGGAATCTCCTTTTGCTCCTTCAGGCCAGAAGAAGAAAAGACGGAGGAGCCGGTGGTCTGCTGGCAACTATGCAAAGAGGAAGTCGTCCTCTTCTCCTCACACGTCCAGAGATGATGGACACTTGGGGTCTGATGAGGATGAGGCAGATGGGGACGATGAGGAGGAGAATGAGAAGGGAGGAGGAACAGAGTGTGATGAAGGGACTGGAGGAGAGGAGGAGCAGATGGTTGTTGAAGTAAAGTCAGGGTCTGCACCAGCTCAGGAAGGTAGTTCAGGGCCCACTGAGAAGGAGAAGGGCAGACCAGAGGAGATGAGTCAAGCTGCTGAAGACAAGATCGTCCTGTGTGAAACAGGGAATGCAGAAAATGGTGATGAAGAAAAGGTGGATAAGGATCAACAAGGACAGTCAGAGAAAAACAGCAAAGCGTTGACAAAGGCAGGAAATGAGAACAGTGGAACATTTTCAGTGAACACTAACCAGGACAGTCACACTGAGACAGAGGCAGATACCGAGGGACAATCCAATACAGAGGAGAGCGGTGAATCTGAGAGTGACAAATGTCAAACTGCAATAGAGGCAGACGACAAGGACAACAATGTGGCAGAGCAGAACAGCCCCGCTGAGCCAATGGAGGTGGAAGCAGCACAAACCTCATCCACAAACGTCTCTGCAGCTGTTAGAGGAGAGGAGAACACAGGCGCAGGTTTGACATCTACATCTAATCTACATCTAACACTCAAGCACCATGACCATCCTTTTACTAAATGCCTAGCTAAAGAAAGCCAGTGTAGTGTTTCCAGAGATGGGAAGGTGCAAATCAGTGTTTCAGAGTGAACGTTGTCAGCGGACTGGCAGCTATTCTCGTGGTCTAAACACTTTGTGCATGTTTTTTGTGTCTCAGAGAGGAGCATGAGGCGAATAACTCAGGCTCTAAAGAACGCTGTGCAGCAGCAGCAGCAGCAGCAGCAGATGATCGACGTGGACAAGGCTCTGCAGATCGTGAACCAGGAAACTCCTCCTCTGGTGGTGGACAGAGACAAGTTAAAGGTGTGTGCACGTGTGTGTGTGCACGTGTGTGTGTGCACGTGTGTGTGTGCGTGTAGATGGGTTTTCTGCATCTTGACTTTACTCATAGAAGCTCTAAAACACTCAAATTGTAATCTCCATTCATTCCCCGTGTTTCCTCAATTCTTCAGGAGCTGTTGGAGAGAGTAGTGACAAAGACTGAAGGCTACGAGGTGTACAAACTGGAGAAACTCTATGCTCTGCTCTGCCAGAGTATCTATAGACACAGGCGAGACTACAACAAAACGGCACTTATACAGGTTAGTGTTGTAGCTGTACTTTTTGGCTGCAGATATTCTGACTTTTCATAGCAGAAGCAACTAACTGTCAGTGAGCCTGTGAGTCCATCAGCAGGGTCCTGACATACCTGTTAGTCACACCTCCACTTTTCCTGCTATGACATGTCAAAACATCTGTAAAGGAGGCTTCTCATATCCTGCCAGGGTTATTCAGTTTTAATTCATTCTATATTTAACGTTATTACCATATGTATAACATTGTCCCTTCCCTGCTTTATCTTTTGATCAGGAGTTGGAACGAGAGATTGAAGACTTCTGTTGACTCAGCAAGAACAGTGTGATCATTTTTATTATTATTTTTATCTTCATCTTCCTTTTAGCTGTGTAAATATAAACGCTGGTTCTATTTTCATAGAAACCTACAGACAATAGCAATAGCTAAATCTTTGTATTACCTCTGTTTATATTTAATTAAATGGATTTCCTGTAAATGTCATTGTGTGGTTGTTTTTTGTGTGCTTTAATAATGTCATCCTTAAATGATTCACTTGGCCACATCCATGTGTTGGGTCATTTTTACCTGAAAGGATAATGGTTTCTGTTTCTTTTTCCTCACTGCTACATGATTCTTCCTCATATTTCTTTTGTTACATCTTCAGCTTTACTTAAAAAAAAAAACACTTATAACTGAAATGTTGATTGAAGCCTGGACTGGCTGAGAAAACCATTGTCAAGAGGGAATTAACATTCATCTGTGTCTTGGCTCCCATAAATAATGATTTTATTAAAATCAAAATGTTTACAAAAAGGAGTTCAACACAAAGTGTAAAAACAGTTGAGTGTGACTTCAGTTATCTTGCTTTGTGCACAGGAACTACAGATTCCTAAACTCAACTCTACAAACTGGGCGTCTGGAAGATGTTTGCATTCACCTGCCAAACTTCAGTGTGACATTATAGGACGTGTGGAATCTAGAGTTTTTGATGTCTGACCTGTTTAAAGTCAGCTTATTTCTGCATCTGCTGAATCTTTTTTTTTGGAACATTTTATTATGTGTCTCTTAACACTGCCACTGGCCAACTTAAATGAAGTGCAATACTAAATAGCTGCAAGTTTCCCCTTTTTTAAATCTTTTCTGTACAATACAATGTGAAATAGACGTCATTTTATTTATCTCTGGTTGCTACTTAAAACTATTATACAACCTATTGTGTGTAAATCCCACAGTGATTTTCCAGCTTCCTTGTCTGAATCTGAAGTAACAAACACAGATTTACTGTGAAATGACATTTTACTATCTACCAGGTATTAATATTAATACAATACTAACTAGCAGTTGAAATAATGACTGGAAGAGCCTGCACAGCAACACGAGATAGGATCAGGTGTAGTGAAAGGGAACTTTGCAATGTCAGTGTTGTCCTCAAGTAGCTCCTCATGCTGCTCTGACAGGTCATGTAAGGACATGTTGGCACGCAGCCGGCTCGGGAAGCGAACGAGTTCACGGCTCGCTTCAAACTAAAGTAACAACCGCGTTTCTCCCAGGACGAGTCGCGACTAATAACCCGCGTATAATCAAGAATATTGTATGTTTTTGTTTTACGTTTTTTCTGCTAAGTTTACGAAATTGTGAGAGCACCGAGAGTCGCCGAGGAATGACGTCAGGACGTATCACATTGAATGATGACGCCGTTTGATCATTAAAAAAAAAAAAAAAAATCAGCCGTTAAAAAATACCAGAGAATTAGGTCAGCAAACTGACACGGCACCAACGGCCACGCTTATGAATGTAACCGCCGTGTTTTTGATTATGTAACTCTGACAAAGACGCGACCTGGCCACTAAAATAACCTGCTCCGACGAGGAGAGGAGATGTCCGGTGTTTCCAGCATCTGCAGACGGGGGCCGTAGCCGTTAGACCGGTCTGTCTGTCTGTCTGTCTGTCTGCCTCCCACCGCTGGGTTTGGGAGACCCGCAAGCCCAAATAACGTTCACGCTGCTCCAGTCCCGTCCAGGCTGGGGCTGAATGGTTAGCCGGGGGAAGGAGAGACACCGACAGATACCACCAGACAGAACCTGAAGGCTGCTCTGCAGAGACCCAGGAAATTACTTCTCGCCTCGTCTCGACAGCCTGGTAGCAACACAGTGCACATTTCAGTAGTTGCAGTAAGTTTACCGCCAGACATGATCAATAATAATGACCGCCCCGGCTAACACGAGCTAGTTGGCCCACCTCATATACATGCTAGATGCTATAGAGCTAAGTTAGATGTCCTTATTATGTTAATTTATTTGTTTTATCGTTACTTTAATATCAGCTAGCTCACACCTTCCAAATGATTATGGAGGTGTTGATGTGAATTATCTCCTGATGGCAGTGCAGCACAGCATACTGTACACACACACACACACAGTCAGTGTTATTGTTCACACTGCAATCTTTACCAGCACTAATTCATCAACACATTGCAGTGGGTTTACATCACAAGATCCAGATTTTTTTTGTAACACCTCTCTCTATCACAGTGAATGACCTTGTCGTAAATGAGGCTATAAAGCATCAAGTTTTTAAAGGATCCTCAGAGACATTTTTTAAAATCAAATATTTGCAGTGCTCAGGAAATGTGTGGTTAAGATAATGTAATACTCATCCTGGAGGGAATGGCTGAGTTATTCCTGTGATATCATTTTCTATGTGGGCATATCTTTGTTAGGTTGTTACAAAATGCTGTGGTCACAATTAATGACTTTAAGCAGGACTACGACTGATGATTCCAGTTACTCATAGTTTTTGACTTATGCATGAAACGCAAAAAAAAAATAAAGTGTGAAAATGGCCAAATGGTAATTTCCTGGAGCCCAAGGACACATCTTCATTCTTTACACCACCAGTTCAAAGATATTGTTTTCAAATGTACAATATGATAGAATACATGGATACAAGCAGCAAACGCATCCATTCAAGAAGATGGAACGAGCAAATGTTTGGTGTTTTTTGCTTTATGATTGACCGTAAAATAAAAGGCAAAGCAAATAATTTTCTAGGTTTTCCAACAAATCGATAGCACTACATTAAAACACAGTTTGTTATTAAGTTAATACGTGTTGCCAGTATATTTGTATTTATTGCAGTCTTTGGTGATAAATGGAAATCTCATAGAAAACTACACTTGGTCAAGCTGTTAACAGGCCCACATGAATCACGCTGTTAGTCATCATGTTGAATGGAGTGCAATATCATATTTCCTCCCCCTGAAATATGCAATCCAGTCTCAGTGTTCACTTATCGGATTATTATGTGACTCTATATCATGTTTTTAGCAGAAGATGCAAGAAACATTCGTTCCCAGCTAATTGAAAATGTGCTTCTGTTTTTTTTTAGCCTTGTAGAAGGTGTCTGTCATAAAGCATTTGATCTTAAAATTGCTTCCTTTGTTGAAGTAAGTCACAAATCATGAAGGTATTCAGTTTCTGTTAATAGGCAGCAGGAAAAAAAACAGCTGCGAAGCTGCTTTTTATACAACTTGTAACACTGAAGGAGCCTTGAAATCATCAACAAGAAGTACTTCAGCATGAACAACAAGTTTGTTTTTTTTTGTTTACTCTTTTTGTGACAAATCACCTGTATTACATTTGTATATTTATGTTTTCTCCACCAGAAATACTTCATTCAGAGACTGTAGCATGTGAATACAACCACCACACAAGACATGTGAGCCTCCAAACTTCTGTCCCAGATCTTTTTTTACCCTGCGCAGAAGTAAACAGAATTTGGTTTGACAATGTCGAGCCGCCGGAAGTCGACGACACCTTGCATGGTGCTGCCCTCTGATGTGGTCGAGCAGGAAGAGGTGGAGGAGAAGACAGAAAAGACAAAGGAGGAAGAGGCAGAGGAGGAGGAGGGGAAAGTGAAGGAGGGAGCAGAGGAGGGGCCGACTGCAGAGGAGCTGGATCAGGCTGTAGTGGTTGTCCCCACCCCTCCAGAGACAGGTAAGCTCCTTCTTCACCAATTCCCCCGTGTATAGGTGATAATAGCACTTCTGAATTACAGGAACGACATGGGAAATATCTGTCACAATGTTGTGTTATTATTATCATAGATGAGCCCTGTGTCTCTACTGTAGAAGACAGCGAAGTCATCGGTCCCTCACTGAAGCGCAGTGCTACAAACCCTCCTGATGATCCAGGCAGCGATCAGCCGACCCAGGAACAACAGTGTGATACACCCGAGGAGGGAGGAGCAGACACTGTTGCCGCCATCTCTCTTAGCAAGACCCCGATAATGAGGATGAAGACCAAATCTGAACCCAAGAGGATCGCCGTGTCCCTGAAATCTTCGGACGAGGGCGTGGAGGGTTTTGGAGGGGGCGGCGAAGGAGAGTTGGGAGGAGAGCAGGAGCCCATCGAAGCTCCTCTTGGGCCGATGACACCTGTAGAGATGCTGCTTCACGACTCCATGAAGCTCGGTGGAGGCGGCTTGCTGGTCAGCCCGCCCTCAGAGCAGCATAGGAAATCATCCACTTTAAACCCAACAGTCCTGCCCGCTGGCCTGGCACAGGTAGGAAGTCATGAATATACAAGTGTTTAGAGGAGTCATTGCAGCAGCTGGGTTTAGTAATACATTTACCCCTGCCCTGTGAGAAATGAATACATGTTTTCAGACTCAACAGCAGCCTGGGTAAAGCGTTCCCATAATGTTAAATATCCTCAACAGAGTGGTTAGAACTGCAGCTACAGCTCACATTTATCATATTTATGTATTGTTCAGAGACACAGTAGCTTGCCAGCAGGTCCATGCCATATCTGTCTTGCATTATCAGCCCAAGTCCTTTCTTATCTCCTCCTTTCTTCCTTTGTTCCAGGTACTTTCTGCTTTCCAGGCCCAGCACACTGCTGCAGCAGCAGCAGCTCAACCCCAGCTACTGATTCCCCTCAGCAGTATCCCCTCCTACAGTGCAGCTATGGACACCAACCCCCTGCTGGGCAGCACATACAAGAAGTTCCCTTACCCCTCCATGGCTGAGATCAGTAGCCTGGCAGCACAGACACAGTTCACAGAGGAGCAGATCAAGGTAGATGAAAGTTGTTTTGGACAGCTGTGCTCACAAAGGATGTTGTGCTTTTTCTGTAGAAGACAAGATAACTCACCACCTGCCAGCCATGTCAGTCCTAAAATTACATTTAAATTAAAATAGAAAAAAGGCTGAAATCTACTGCCTCTTGTATTTTGTAAGTGGTAGAGTGAAATGTACTTGATCTACCCAGGTGTGGTTCTCAGCCCAGAGGCTGAAGCACGGCGTGAGCTGGACTCCAGAGGAAGTGGAGGAGGCCAGGAGGAAACAGTTTAACGGCACGGTGCACACGGTGCCTCAGACCATCACTGTCATACCTGCTCACCAGCTCTCAGCCGCTGCCAACGGCCTGCAGTCCATTCTTCAGACTTGCCAGATAGTGGGCCAGCCCGGCCTGGTGTTCACACAGGTAGGTAAGCAAAGAAAAACACGCCAATCTCACAAGACTCAGCTTTGATCTGCCTCTCCTTGAACTTAAGACTGGTATGACTTTGACATGCTTTTGTTTGAATGATCGACTCGGATTGTCTGATATGGTTTGATTAGACTTTGATTCAGATGACCTTGTTTGACTCAGCGAAATCAACTCTGCTTGAAATTATTTGATTGATTTGAAACAATTTGAGTGGATTTAACCAGTTTTGATTGGATGTGGACTTGACATTAACTTTTCCTGCTTGCTTTATGTCCGTCACCTAAGATGTTGAACCAGTTTAAACAGGCAGCAGTGTCTTGAATTTGAAGCCATAACAGATCACAAATAGGATGGAGGATACTGCTGTCTCNTTTGATTGGATGTGGACTTGACACTGACTTTTCCTGCTTGCTTTATGTCCGTCACCTAAGATGTTGAACCAGTTTAAACAGGCAGCAGTGTCTTGAATTTGAAGCCATAACAGATCACAAATAGGATGGAGGATACTGCTGTCTCTTGTAATCAGTGATGTTTTTATGTATATGGTGTGAATATTTACCCACAGATCATTTATGACAGTTTGTAAAATACATTACTCTGTTTTTTTCTTTGTTTTTTTTTTTATCACGCCATACAAAGTCACTGTGAACTGACTTTTAATGATCTTACAGCAGCACCGGGCAATAGAGACGATTTACTGTACATGGTGAGCTCACTAACAAAAGGCTCTGTGATCATATTATCATATTTACTATGTGCTGAAGAGAAGCTTCCCCTCTGAATAAAGTTTTGTTTATGATGGTGCAGACCATATAATTGTAATGAAAGCAGTCTCACAGACCCTGTTGTAAATGCTGTATGCACTTATAAGCTGAAAGCAGTATATGTGCAGTACTCCTCGTGCCACCATTACAATGGAGACAAGGTGTAAGATAAATAAATCGACCAGCCTCTCACGTACGTTACCAGGGTTCGGCTGGTAGACGATGCTAACTTTGTGCCCTGTCTTCAACCAAGTAAATGTGGAGGGAGGAAGTGAATTGTTACACTCCATTTACTGTGTGGAGACTGAAATATTTCTCACTCAGCTGGATGTTCTGAGCTTTGTTGGTTTTGGTCTGTAGCCAGACTCATAGTTTTACAAATTAGACAAGAGTGGA
>NC_040023.1:23832981-23846138 GCF_000972845.2 Larimichthys crocea
AAAAAAAAAAAAAAAAGCAAACATGCGTACATTACAGCAGTTACACACACAAAGAACAGTTTCAAGGCTCAAATAAAGACTGCAGTCGCTTTAAACAACAAATACCTCCCTGTGTGTCTCCTCACACTCAGTGCATCGTTATTTTCTGACTCTGTGTAGGTCGGCCCAGGGGGAAACCTTCCCGTGACCAGTCCCATCACTCTGACGGTCGCAGGACTGCCCAGTCAGTCCCAGAGCTCCAGCAGAGTTTCCTGCCAGCCCACCCCAACAAACAGTGAGCTGAAACGGGCCACCACTGTCCAGCCTCCCTCTCTTTCCCCACAGGTGGGGACAGCACGTGTTGCTGCCTTTTAGACAAATACTTTATTACCCTTGTACTCTCAATAGCCAACAAGCACGTTCTTTTCACTACATGGTATCAGTTGTAATGCAATATACCCAAAGTTGTCCACATATCATCTGTAGCAATTTTATCTCTCTCCTAGCAGGTATTTGGTAATCTGTGGGCCAAATAATGTTTAATATGTAAACTCTCCTCTTTCCTTTCTAAGGAGAACTCAGCCCTCAGTGCTGATACGTTTAGTTTGCGGCCTAAGAAGTCCAAAGAGCAGCTGGCAGAGCTGAAAGCCAGCTACCTGAAAAACCACTTTGTCACTGACGCAGAAATCGCCCGGCTGATGAAGCTCACCAACCTGACAAAGGGAGAGATCAAGAAGTGGTTCAGTGACACCAGGTACAACCAGCGCAACTCCAAGAACAGCCATGTCATTGTTTTCCACGACGGAGGGGGCAGAGGAAGTGGCAGCTGTAGTAGCAGCGCTAGCACTACCATTGTTATTGACTCAAGCGACGAGACGCCCACATCTCCCCTCCCTCCACGCACTCCTCCTGTAAAGGAGAAAGAGACGCGGCCCAAAACATGGAATCCATTCCCAGATTTCACCCTGCAGAAGTTTAAGGAGAAGACTCCGGAGCAGCTGGTTGTGCTGGAGGAAAGTTTTGAGAAGAGCATTACCCCATCAGATGAAGAACTGAGCCGCCTGAGGACAGAGACTAAACTGACGAGGAGGGAGATAGATGCCTGGTTCACAGAGAGACGAAAAATGCCATCTGTCAGTACCTCCTCCCCGGATTCTTCAGAGGGAGGAAAGATGGAGACAGACGGAGGAAAAGCAGGAGAAGGAGGAACAGCCAGCTCTTCTTCTCCTTCTGCCTCCTCATCTCGTAAAAGTAGTCAAACTCCTCCTGGCAGTCACAGTAAGCAGCTGCCCACCAGCAGCAACAGCAGCAGCAACAAGGACATCAAAGATAAGAGTAAAAAGACTCCAGAGCAACTCCATATTCTGAAAAGTGCCTTCGTGCGGACCCAGTGGCCCACACCAGAGGAGTACGACCAGCTGGCAGAAGAGAGCAGCCTTCCTCGGTCCTACATCGTCAGTTGGTTCGGGGACTCTCGGTACTCGTGGAAGAACAGCAACCTGAAATGGTTCTTCCAGTACCAAAGTGGCAACGTCGATGGGCCAAATGGCGGAGGAGGAAGTAAAATAGGAAGTAGCAGCAGCAGCAGCACTGGCCGGAAAAGACGTGTCCGAAATCGTGGTTGGGGGCGGTCCCGAACCAGAAAACAGCCAAGAAGGTCTGCCTCGTTCAGTGTTGACGTCGATAGAGCTCCTCCATCAAAGAAATTCAAGAGTGGGAGGGAGATTCTGAAGGAGTACTACCTGAGGCACCGTTTTCTCAATGAGCAAGACCTGGATGAGCTTGTCACCAAGACCAACATGAGCTATGAACAGGTAATAAAATTATTATTTTTTTATTGAGATGTGAGAAAATGGAGGTATGAGTCATTGTATCAGCTTCTGACCTCTCACCTCCTACCCACTCGAGAAAGAGTGTTGACATGCAGGAAATGTATATAGTTTTTGTTCATTTTGACAAAATATAAGAAAATAAACCCAAACCCGCACCCTCTCACATACACCCAAAAATGTAACATTTAATTTGTGCAAGCTGATTTCTGTCATCATCGTCCTCCTCTTTCTCTTTTTACATATAACCATAATACGTATATTCGGGGCATTCCATAACTTCCATAATTTTTGTCAAAGGCCTTTATACAGTCACAGGGCTTCATACTTCAGTAGTTCTAATACAGGACTGAACACAGAATGGCAATACTCGATACTTCTCAATACGAAATAGTGTGTTATGTCACAGTCTAGGTTTTTTTTTCCCCATAACACATTAATAATAATAATAAAAATAAGTCCACACTCATTTACACGGTCAAAAAGCAAGCAGTTTATTGCTGCTACCGAAACATTAGCACAACTAAAAAGGAAGCTTCTCTTGGGAGTGAGGCCAACACAATAAACCAAACAAACTAGCTTTGAGAGGAAGCTACAACCTAAACCCTATTCCAAATTAAATGAAAAAATAACCCTAACCCTAAACTTTGGTGTAAAATTGTATGAGCATTCATAGAAACACTTGAATGCAAATTTCCAAAAAAACAACTCAAAATGTTTAAACAATGAAACTTTAGAAGGACTTAATAACAGTAACAATGGCTCAGTTCCATTGAATGTCCCAGTAAGAGTGACAGTGAACCCTCATGGACAACAGCAGGTTTCCTGCTGCGTCATTTCAAAATGTCTGCTGTGCAGCTAGTCCATCTGAACTGAATCATTTCACCACTCAGTTATATTTCCTGTACTTGCAATAATACATTTATTTGGGATGTTTTGGTGCTGGACCTTTGTCAGGAAAATATTTTAGGTAAATTTAGATTCATTCAGTTTCTTGCCTGAAACAGACACATTTTCAGAGGTTAGTCAAAAATCGCTGAAGTGTAATGCAGTCTGTCTGATTGTAAAATGCAAACTCATTCCATCTCATTAAAACTCATCTTCATACCATTCAAACCCAGCAGCAGTCATTATAAATGTCCTGTCCTCCAGAAGGTTTTATGGACAAGTGCTTTGGATCATAAACTGACTGTGGAAGAAACAAAAAATCCTGCATTTCATTAACAATGTTTCAGTATGAACTTCTGTAAATATCACACAGGACATTACCTTGGTCACCTTACAGGTGACAACAGGTAACAACATGCTCTCAGCATGCTGTTAAAGTGTGTGTGTGTGTGTGTGTGTGTGTGTGTGTGTGTGTGTGTGTGTGTGTGTCTCTATCTCCCTCCCTGTCAAAAGGTGAGGGAGTGGTTTGCCGAGGTCCAGCGACGCTTGGACACAGGGTCAGATCCCTTCCAGGAGACGACCACAGGAAGGACGGTCGGACACGAAGGAGAAGAAGAGGGAGCGGAGACGCAGGGAGAGGCGTCGACGGCCAATGACGAGCAGAGCGGCACGGGGATGGGAGACGAGGAAGACGACGAAGTAGATGAGGAGGACGAAGGCGATGACACGGATGACAGTGAGGTTTGGGAGCCGTCACGTAGCGTCAGGAAATCCTTGTCAGTTTCTGAAGACTAATGACTGTGGGAAACGCGGCGAAACATGACAGAATGTTACAAGAGAAATACTGGTATGATCAATGCTGGAAGACAGTTTGCTAAACCACATCTCTTTGCCGCTGATTTGCATGTGCACTCATTTGCGAGATGAATTCACTGTTTTTTTCCGAATCACATGAAATGAGACTAACAGATGGACTATTAGCTTTAGCTCACTCTCTTAATACTTACCTTATTTCCTGTAAGTAATGTGTGACAGTTTAGAGGGTCATGGTTTCAAACAGCAGAAAACTGTACCCAAAAAATGGTTGTGTATCCAGACACATACATACATCCTTCTTTAAAAGCAATTGAAGAATCCTGGCTGTGGTAAACAAGACATTTTAGGAGGAGTTTTAATGCCCACCATGCCCCTTGTTAAATTTGCACTCATTACTTGCTCAAATGAAGCCAGTTTACATTTATGCTGCATTTCCTTGTGAAAGCGTGTTATGAGCACAAGTCAAATTTGAAACCTCTTTCTCCAATGTGATGAATGTTTCACCCCTGGTACCAGACTAACAGCTCACACAGAGAAAAAAAAAATAGACAGAGACTTTACTGAATCTGTTGCGTTTACAAAGGTGCTTAAAAATGTATCACAGCTAGATGTCACTCCTGAGCAAGGTCCCCAATCAAACTAGCATATATCTATCTGTGGAATTGGTTGAATTTTACATGTTACAGTATCTTTCTAGCATTTGTGAAGATCGCAAGGACTGGATCTGAATCAGCAGGTTGTTTGAGCTGATATGGATTGATAATGACAATGAAAGTCAGGCATTTTATCTCGATATGAGACAAGGTACCTTCATGCCGAGTCAATGCCATGATTCTTTCAAACATCACAGGATGTCTACTCCAGTCTTCCCTTTATAGTGGCTTGTTGTTTCATGAGTATTATTAGAATTTTTACCACCCACAGATTTGATGGAGAAATGCCACAATATGTGTTTAATATGCACTGCTCTTAATGTTTTGAAACGAATAGTTCACCTTTTGATAGAACTTATCCTGTGTTATATTTTGAGTTTTTTTTTGTTGTTTTTTTTAAAGATTATTTTTTTGGCCTTTTCAAGCTTTATTTGATAGAGACTGCTGAAGAGTGACAGGAATGTGGGGAGAGAGAGATGACATGGAATGACATGCAGGAAAGAGCCACAGGTCGGATTCGAACCCCGGGCTTCCGCAGCAAGGACTGAGCCTTCACACATGGGGCATGAGCTAAACACCGCCCCAGTTATTATGACCTTTTTAAAGGTTTTTGTTATGTTATTATTTAGATTTGGACAGTGTGAGGCTGTTGTCCCAAAGTTGAATGTGTTGTCTTCTGAGCAGTGAGCTACAGTTGTGAACTAAGTCCACTGAAATAGTAACAGAAACAGAATGCAGATTTTACCGCAGTGTAAAGAATTTACCCGTGGTGAGTTTCTGGGGGTCGAATGGATGGACTGAATCTGAAGATGCAGAATTGCAGATTTTATCCCCAAAGCAAACGTAAACAATAAGCACCAGCTGCAGCTCTAGTGTAAATTTAGAGTGAGTAAATCCACAAGTCAAATCACTTTAACAAGACTGCAATCACCACCAAATCACCGATACCTTGCCTTTAGGTTTGGTCTTGTGTCAAAAACAAGGCCTGTGAATCATTTTGGGTCTCGACCTAATCTTCAAAGAATGAAAGACTTTTTAACAGTATTTCAAATCAGAATTTAACTCCAGTCTGCACTGAAGAGAAAAACGTGAAGCACCTAAACTGTTTTTAAAAATGCACTTTGTCCACTTGTGTACATTGTGGACTAAATCTTGATTAGGCACCTTAATCTCTTATTATACCATAAAATGGCTCTGAGAGACCAAATCTGTTTTGTATGACTACAAACTGAACCAGTGTTTTGCCTTTTTTAAAACCCTATGTGTGTTTTCATGAGGAGGAATCAATTTATCCACTTTTCTAATGTGTTGTTTCATAGTTGGATGTTTCTAAGGCTCAAAAAAATGAATAGAACAATCACTCACTGCTTTCATTAGCTAAATTGCACAATTTGAGCCTCATTTTTAATCTTTTCTCCTTTTGAAAATGCACACGTGTTATATTTGTTGGTATTTGTTTGTATTGTTGCTTTAAATCATGAGAATTGTGCCCCATCTCTCCTTCCCTGACCCCACAAATCCCTGTCTGATGCTTTACCCCTCTCCTCCAGTCCACTTTTTTGGAAAATGAATGCCTAGACTCTTGATGTGCACTTCCCGAGACATAAATGTTATCTGTGACCTGTCGGTTCTCTGTCTCATTCAATTGTCTACAACACAGAGAGACAGACGGGCTGTAGGGACATCTTCAAAAGACTGAAACTGTTCAGAAAATTAAAACAGACATTCTTTCTCCTGCGGGAGGGACTGTTGTGATGCCTGAAGAAACAGCACAGCATTCCCTCTGTGGTGGGAAGTCTACCAAATAATGCTCCTCTTTCTGTTTTCGTCACGCTTTACCACAGTAAAACTGACACAACCATAAACTGAAGACTGTCTGAACTACAGTCCTTCAAAAAAATAGGGGGAGAGACTCTGATGAAGCTTTGCAGATAAACCTATGTGCCTACACGGCTCGTACGCTTGTTTGAACAGAAGTTCACCAACTCTCGACAGAAGATGATGAGAGAGAATTTGTCAGTGCTTTGGAAATCACATACTGTTGGGTGATTCGTAAGGGAGGCTTGTTCAGACTAAGTTGTGATGCATGACCGAGCTCTGCTTTCTGCTGACGCTAAAAGATGCCTAGACAGTCTGAAGTAGACATTGGAAACTTCTGTTGTAAGTCCTTAAACAGATACCTTGGTGTTATTGTATTGTATTTTTTTTCACCGGGCACTTGTTACACCACGTTAGCACCTTTTATTTTGACGAGTATGTCTGAAAGCAATGTAGTCTGCTTGCTGTAAACGAACTAAACTAGCTAGTTTATAGCAACCGAAGGAGAGTTGGAACCTTGATACAGTCTGTTGTAATGTGACAAGTGCCCGGCCATGAAAAATGACAAATTCAAAATGGTAAGGTATTCCTTTTGTCTAATACTGCATGCAATAACCAAGACGAACAACTGCTCATTTGTAAATACAATATTTTGGGTTGGTATACTTGGCACAGCAGAAGCGTAACCTGGGATTAATTCTGCGTGTAGCTTTAATAATATCAGTTCCTTTTTATCACCAGGTTGACACCAACCATGGACCTGCTTTCTTCAATTCATGGACTTTTTAAGCCACTGTTAGCTTGGACAGGCTTTCGACTCCATTTTGAGAAACATTTTAAAGTCCAACATAATCACCACAAGTTGCCATTTTGTGATCTTTTGTAAGCATTCGAATCATGCTACTTTTAATTTATCCGCCTGTTAGCTCGCTTTAGTCCACAGGTTAGGCTTATGCCTGCCACCAGGTATCCAGCCCACGCTCTTTTACAGTGTGCTCTTTCTTTACTAGAGTCAGTCTGTTTTGAATGGTTTTATATGTTTCTATCTATGAAAACTGTGTCATTACAACTCTTTTCCGACATTGTTAACAAGACAGACTCATACAATATGTACAATAGAGTAGTGTTTTTGAAGTAGAATCAGTTTTAGAGTTCAGCCAGTGTTGCCCAAAGTGGCTTTTTGGTACTTTTGTTGCAAGAAATATAGAATCAAGTACTCAAGAGAAAAGACATGCACTTCTGATGTTCTTGCAAAAATGGACATCCTGATAGCAAACATCTTTGAACTTTAAAGTGTCCATATTTGTGGTTTCACGACAAGCTGTTTTATGGTCATACATTAAATGTAACAAATCTTATGAGCAACATAGTTTCTTAAAGGGGCTCTCCATCAGTTTCACTCTTGATGTATACTCGTCATTGAAGAGTACTGCTCAGCCTATGAAAACACGGCTGTGCGTGTGGAAAATAACCCTGATGATGTCATAGTGACGTCATTAGACTTTTCTTTTAAAAATTGAACAGTGAACCTGCACTTGTTAGAGAAAGTAGAAAAGAAACTATTAAAGACACAAATCTGTTGCATTGTAGGAAATGTAATGACACCACTAAATCCCTGGAGTGCCATAACAGACTTCACCATCATGTTGATATTAGCCCCATGTCAGGTGAATGATATGAGTATTGGTAGAAACTGAGCCAGTCTGGCTCTGCCTCATAATAACTAAACTAGAAACTAACTATAAATCTGTAATATCTTAAAAAAGAAAAGAGAAAAAAAGCCATTCTACTTTAAATATTAATCATGTATTTCAATAGTTTTCCCAGGTTGCTGAGGTGCCGTGTCTGCTCCCTGAGTCATGATTTTATATTCAACAGTCATCATGTATCCCAGTTAACCTTGTGCAGTAGAGCTATGAGCTAACATTGTGATCCGAGTAGTTTACCTGCTGTCCTATTGTGCACATAATGTCATATCTGTATCCGCTATACTTCTGCTATGGTCCTCACTTGTTTTTCTGTATTTAGACAGGTAGTTGGTTGAATGTTTCTTACAGCAATCAGAGATTCAAATGTTTTCGCTATAAAGCAGCCAGATTTTTTGTCAGGAAAAAAAAAACAAACAACTCCTTGTCAGAATTGTAATATACTGTACGTATGAATGCATTTTTTAAAAACTCATTTACAGTGGAACTTTCACATTGTGTGTTTTTTTCTTATCTAATCTGTTGACAGTTTTTACCCCAAGTTATTGCCTCTAAAAAGCGTGCTTTGCTTTTAAAAATAATATGAACATTTTCTCTTTGTTCTTTCTTTAATACGACTCATATCTCCAGACCTGTTTATTTTCCCTATTGCTCTGCTTTTGTGTTTAGTTACATGAAGGTTCCGTAGACAGAAAGACTGTGAGAGGAGCACAATTATCTAACAGTATACTCTACTTTAAATAAAGGGGGGAGAATGCAAATATTTACTGTGCCATTTAAAACTGACATTTGATCCCCTAGACACAGGTTGCCAGAAATAATCTGCCACGAGCTTGTACATCTTACATCTAACTGACAACTCGAGGGTATTTGATGATTGCAGGCAAAGTTTCTGTCTAGAACCTTCATGACCTAAAATACGTCAACACTTCCAACAGGTGTTATTCTCTGTCTACGGAACTGACATTTCCATCTACACTAAGTTATTTCTACACTCTGCCTGTACATCTGAAATGTGTTCAAAACTGAACATAAACCTTGTCATGAACCTTAATTAAACATGTATGTATGTATGTATGTATGTATGTATGTGCGCTCTCCTCTGCAGGCTTGCTTTAGAAAGCTATAAATTCCCTTTGTGTGGCCCCTGCGATCACCAGCTTGTAGCAACCAGCTGTGAGGCAGACAATTTGTGCAATGTTAATTTAAAATCTCAGCTGTTATCGAGGCTCTGGCTTGACTTCTAGCTTGATTTAGAAAAGATTTATATTTTATACTTGTTTGAGGACAAAACCCAATAAATTTTGATCAAAAGATGTGCACTTGCGAGCGACATTTTGCGTGTTTTGCTTTGAATAAATGTTATGTGGAACAGTAATACAGCTGAAGGTAATGCATAGTGTCACATTAAAAGCTATACCCTGCCGATCAGTCACCATTTGTTAATAGTGTTAACAGTGTTTCAACTAAACCATCAGTGATCCAGTGTCAGCTGTTAAGAATACTTTTGTATATATTTATTGAAGTGTAATATGAAACTGATTTAGTAGACGCACTGCTACAATACACACAGTACTTAGGTGTACTTTGCTTATTCCAGCCTGTGAAGGGCTCACAGGTCATTGTCGGAAGTAGTTCACACAACTATATTGTGTTACACTAATGAGTAGAGTGGGAGGATGGGTATGAAATTTGCAAACCTAATGGTCAAACGTGAAGAAGTGGTACATCATTAAGGGAGGGAGAATGAAGGAGGAGGAGTGAAGGGAAAGAGGACGGAAGGCAAGTCAAGGTGGATTCAATCCTTTCCTTATGATAAATATATACCTGGTAAAAATGTTCTTGTTTATAAATACAAACACACATTAACTGCAAAATCACCATGACCACCAAAAATGAATACATATATTGAAATACAATATTTTCATTATTTCTTCTTCATCTTGTTAGAGTAGTCTTCTTTGTCGGTCGCCTCCTCTAATGTCCTTTTCAACAGCTTCTAACACAATGACTCAGTATGTTGGGGTTGTCACATAGGCCTAACGTTTTTATCTTCTGCAAGCCGTTCTTCTTTCTTTTTTTTATTTTTATTCCTACGTGGAAAAAGCCACAGGCGCACTCCAGTCTATAAACAACATGTGTGGTGTTGCAAATGGCAAAGTGTCTCATTTGATACATGTGCATCTTAAAAACATTATCACAATGATTACATCTGCCTCTTTTAAAAGATCCACAGGGCTTTGGTAGCCAGGTTGTTCTTGTGGGAGGGGGGCGATAGTTCACAGGCTGTTCTGTGAACAGTTGCTGGAGAGATGTGTTTTTTTATATGAGATACTTGTTTACTAGATTGCGTCACAAACTTTTGAAGAATGGTGTCTTCTGTCTCCAGAGATCTCTGGTTTGGAGTAATGGTTTTCTATTGAAGGACTTATATATGTTTTCTTGTTCAGTGAAGCAGTTTGCTGTCTGTAGCCTTGTCATCTAACTTTTCCTCTGTGTCACATATACATCTTAGTCATTGTAAATGGCCAAATGGAATAGAAGAAGAAGATCCCTCAATGGGGAAATTCTTTTTTCACTCTATCTTTATTTTTGACATGCATTTTAACCCGGACACACACACATGCAGTACAAGGGCATAGACCTTGCTCAACGGCACCTCAGTAGTGCCCAGGAGGTGAACTGGCACCTCTCCAGCTACCAGTCCACCTTCCATATTTTTGGTCCATGTGGGACTTGAACCAGCCAGCCTCCGGTTCCCAAGCCAAGTCACATATAGGTGTGGAAGAGTGTTTAGATGAAAACTATTGTCCCTTAAGACTATTTTAATTTTCTATGTAATTGAAATACATACGTGGCTTAAAAATGTTTTAAGTGTAGAAACAAGACAGTCTAGGATATCTTCTAGTAGGAAAGCATGTTTTTTTTCTCTGTGGTTCAGAGAAGCAGGGAAAATACATTTGAATATAAAAATTATTTTTAAGACAACCAAAACAAGACTTTGGATATGTTGGAACCTCTGTCCCTTTATAGAAGGGAAATAAGTACAAATAGGTAGATTTAGGTAGATATGTTTGTGTCATTTAAAAGAAATTGACAACTGTATTTCTGATCTCAATTTTTTTTATCTTTGGTCATTTGACCCCAGTCAGCTGACTATATTTTCTTCTCCATAGTATGATGCTGTGGAGTCTCTTGATCATCTTTCTGATTGGTAAGTAGCTGACTTAACGCACATCCACGTCACTGATCTTTTAAATGATCGATGCGCAGCGTGAGAACTAGAGCAGATCCACAAAAATGTGCATCGTGGATAAAATAATAAAATGGATAATTGTGTTTTACTGTCATTTCCTCTATGCTTCCCTGAATGCAGCACAAATTATGTCATTTTATATAGAGAGTATTTGACCTATATGCCTAAGTATTGTATAAGTATTGACAGAGCATTTTGTGTTTACTACTGTTCTACTATGAAATAATACCATTACACCAACAGCATGTAATACCTTCATGTTACTTTCAATTCTTTTATTTCATATTTTCAGGCTTCTGCAAATTCAATATTGTTTGAGTGTGTGTGTGTGTGTGTGTGTGTGTCTGTGTGTGTCTTCAATTCTGGTTGTATTACATGATATGTTGAATTCTCATGCTTCCAGTAACATTTTTCCAAGGGTGACAATAGATTCATCACTATGGCTTGATTTCACAGTGTAAATATAAATGTTACAGGATCAATCCCTGACAAAATAATCCCCCTTCTTCACAGCCTCCAGTTATGGGGTGTGTTGGATGCTGAGGTGTCTATAGAACTTGTCTTTTTCAGTTTAGTCCCCAAAAGAAGCAAAAAAAGGAGGTTTCCTCCCCACAGAATCACAAACATCAAACCTCCTGCCCATTCTTTTTCTCATCCTCTTACTGTATGTTCATCTTTTTTTACTTCCAGGTCTAAAAACATCACAAAATTAAACCAATACAAATGTCGGGGCGCTACATCACGGTGTCCTCAGCACACCATTTAGTCCTGTGTGAAGTGGATATCTGTGGAATAAAACATGGTAAAACAAACATTCTTATCCACAAAGAGATTGCTTATTCAGTGCTGTGCACACTGAAAAATCTCGTTTACAGTTAAATGTGCACAATTAGTGTATTAATACTAGAGCAGATAGTATTATCACAGTAAGTAAATTTAGTTTTTTTTTGTTTTAATGAAAAGAAATGTCACATGATTTTTCCAAAATCCCCCTTTGAGCTAATCTCAGAGAACAAGACATGGGATGATGCACTGAACTACTGGCTTCCATCCTTGATGAAGACGCCCAGGCCTGGGCTGAGCTGGAGGTTAAGAAAGCCCTGGTCCTTCACTACACCTGCACCCTGGAGTTCTGGTTCTGGGTCGATGATCATCGCTTAGGTTTCACTCACTGGGCTCCAGAGAATGTAACAGCAGATTGTTACATGAGTGGTGCCATGGAGACAATGGGGGAACACTTTTGGTTCAGCATGTCTGACTTCAGGGAGTTCAATTTCATCTGCGCAAAGTAAGAGAAAATGTTGTTTTTTACATTTTTGAATACCATGAGTCACTAATTCTTCTCTAATATGGGTCGTAGGTGTTAGACCACTGCAGCAGCTTTCCAGATAAAAATGTTGGAGTGGAACACCATAAGTGTGAACAGATACTACTTGATTTGAACAGTGTGGAGCTTTTTGTGAGTTTTGTAATGTGTTTACATTTGTCGCAGTGAATCCTTCATGATACTGTAATATGATTATTATATTATACTCAAATTATCAGCTGCTGTGGGTAGGGATGTAACGATACATCGTGACACGATTAAAATCGGTACAAAAGCGTGACGACTCGCATCGGTTGTCAGAAAAAATGAATCGCGATTCTTGGCGAATGCGAGAGAAGTAGGAAATGTTCTTTTTCGTCTTTTTTTAATTAGAAATAGGTTACGTTGTGGCTGCAGCTTCCACTGCCGCGTCTGCCTTTCTGTGTCACACACACACACACACATACACACACACGCGCGCGCGCGCGCGCGCAGTAGTGGTAATCGGCGTCAGGCGTGACTGTACCGTAAATGATCCCATAACACCGATCCTCCAGGAATTCACGATGTTGCAATTTGGAACTTCAGTGAATCCCCGTGAATTCGGGGGTGTTGCAATAACCAATCACCGCAACTTCCGCGCAGTCTGCCCGGGGGATTAAACTCGGGTCAGGGACGGCCGCACCGTGCGGGAGGATCCTCCGAGGTGGTGCGCCGCGACCGGCTCTGCGTTTACAGCGCCCGGACCTCGCCGTTTCCCGGGGCCGTGGACTCTCATTAAGCAGATAAAAAAAAATGTTTACTGCCAAGTGCAGTTCAGTCCCGAGCAAAGTAACAGATTTACGTGGTGCGACACAATCATTTCAGGAGTTTTTAATGTCCTAAGCCTAATGTAAGTGAGCATCA
>NC_040023.1:23849773-23851434 GCF_000972845.2 Larimichthys crocea
GGCCGTGGACTCTCATTAAAGGGTAAATGAGCTATCATCTTGTTGTTTTTTATTTTCAGTTAGCTCATACTTCAAGCTGAAAGGTAATGGTCAGATCAGCTGCTTGCTGGCAGCCCTAATAAGAACACAAACTGTTTGAGAGTTTCTGTAAAGAGAGATTTTTTTCCTACAAATAAAAAGATAATTTTATTTGGTCATAATTTGTCTGTAGCTCATATTGATTTTAAAAAATCGTGAAAAAATCATATCATGAACAAAAAATCGTGACTCGAATCGAGTCGTGAGTTGAGTGTATCGTTACATCCCTAGCTGTGGGACTTTTGCTTGCAATTTTTAAACACATAATGGATATTGGGATATTAAGTAAATCTTTTATTGTTGTGTTGACAGTGGATGCTTGGCATTTGAATGGGCTGACCATTTTTTGTTGGTTCTAGTTTTGCTGTGAAAAATAATTTCAGATTTGCAGAAGTTTAAAAAATGTATTTAATCAGGTTGCTATTCAGTGTGTTGTTATATGCTTATTTTACAGCCTCTCATAGGTACTTTATTTACTGTTTATATTTCCTCTGACTGCATCAAAATGATAGAAAATATATTAAGTTTTTTCACTCTGTTTTGGGGTGTCGAGTCAAAATATAAGTTCAGTTATTTGAATGATTTATTGTCTTTATGTTAATTGGCTTCCCCATTTTCATCATGGGTCGGAATCTTCCTGCCCGGAACCATTGCCTGTAGACACTGTATTAGTCGTGAATTTTAGCTATAAGCACAGCGTTACCACGAGTGTGTAAACAAACAGGTGAGCTACAGTTAGCTCGTTAGTTTGTTGGACACGCTTCCCTCATAAACTTGGATGGTACACGGTACTTTTGGACTTAGGATGGAGATATTTGGAAGCACGTTTGACGACTCGATGTTCTCGGAGGCGAAAGACAGAGTCCCGGCGTGTCTGTCGTCTTATAACGCCAAAGTGTGCGAACCAGAGGTGAGAGACTCTGTCCACTGACACGACGTCTTCAGCTTCATGTGCTGGACATCGATGAATGAGACTGTCCTGAAGGCTAACACACATAAGATGTATAAACAGGATAGACAGACATGAACTAGTAGGTAAACACAGGTGTTTCCAATGACACTGATCAAGGTCCAGTTCCATTTAGTGCAGCAGAGACTCTGCAGTCATAGACATGCAGCCCCGTGACTCTGTCTGACCTGAGTGGAACGGGACCTGAATTAGTCTCATTGATAACACCTGTGTTTACACCGCCGCTGTGAAAAAGGTCTGTTTACATAAGTGAGCATATTTAGCAGTGAGATAAAATACCTTTATTAAAATAGTTTTAAAATGACATTTGGTGGAGCTGTGTCATGTAACATATTCGCTTCTGGTTTCAGTAAGAGTTTCAAAAGATACAAACATGTAGAGCATGTGTGACTTCAGTTCATCTGCCCATCACCAAATTATTATTACTTATTTAGTTCCATTAACAATGTATAATAGAAGCTCACAGAAATTACTAGATGTAACAAATAATAAAGTGAATTTGATTTATGTAATACCAAATCATAGCAGACGTTATCCCAGAGCAGGTCTATACTGTACTCTTTATAATTAAAATGTCCATCCTACTTACTCACCCATAGGATGACAGGTTACA
>NC_040023.1:23851558-23873163 GCF_000972845.2 Larimichthys crocea
AAAGAGAAGAAGGAGAGAAAAAGAAAAAAATATGTCACTACTATAAGAGGATATTTATTTATGGGCCCATCACTCTACTCTTTATTTTCTCAGTCATAAAATTCCAGGAAGAAAGAGCCTCTATATCGCAGCAAAGTTTTGAGAAGACCATTTGATTGTGTTTTAACGTTCAAGTTTAAAAATGACTGAGTGTGTGTCTTCCATTTTAAAAGGATCAAATTTCTCTCAGGCATTTCAGCTGAAAGTTATCACCACATAGGATTTATGTAGTACGGTGTTGAACCAGAGGAGGCACAGACTAGGTTTAAAACATGTCACCCAAAGCTTTAAAAATACTTATCCAGAAGGTGGAGAAGCGTGATCATCAACAGTGAAAGTTTTTATTGACGCTTCACTTTATATTTGTGGCACTGCAGAAATAGCACTAAGACTGACGGCCTCATGAAATGTTTTTAAATTCTTGTCTCCTCTTGTTTTTCTCCACAGTGGTTTTGCGAGAGCGCTGCTCTCGATACAGATGATTCTTTGGAGAGGCAGAAAGTCTATAAGTTCAGAGGCGACTTGGCTGTGAGACAAGGGAACTATCAGGTGACAGTCAAACCAGTCTATTAAAGTTGGTGGCAAGTTAAGTTAAACACAATGCCCTTGATAAATTTACATTTTATTTGCCAGCTTGTCCGTGGGGATACTTATACAACACTGTTACGGGTCAGTATTTGAATGTTTCCAATGAGATAACAACATATAGCCCTTGAAGCCTGTAGGCTTATTCGTGTGAGTTTACATTTTCTGATGGCGTAGAAAAAAAATTCTGACGCATTAAGTCACATCACACTGAAGCTTTTATCCTAAATAAAAACAAGATGAATTGTTGAAACGTTGCAAACAGCTGTAGTCTGCCACACTTCCTCATGAAACAGTTTGACTTTGCTCATAGCATTTTTTTCTTGCTGTTATTCATACCACTCTCCATTGTCCAGTGTGAAGTGTGATGTTAAAAATCCTTGTTGTGATTCTGTCCTCGCTGTCGTGGTGGGTATAGAAAGCCTTGGATGCATACCACAACTGTCTGGAGTGGCTCGCTGACAACAACCTGACCATCAGAAGAGATGTGCTGGAGGGAATGGCTCGATGCTGCACCAAACTGGGACAGAGAGACAAGGCGCTGGACTTTGCTGATTTACTGGTAATTCTTCCATGAGTTTTTTTCTCAAAGGGTTTTTATACACAACAACAGAACAGTACATACTGGAACAACCTGCTGTTGTTGTAAATTTGTTCATATGTCATGTAAAAAACTAAACTCAAAATGAATAACATTTCATTTGTATACTTGAACTTGTTCCAGAGCAAAGAAGCCTCCAACACCTGTCACCTGACCAGCCTCCTGCTCCTTAAGGTCAGCATTAACCAGAACACACACACACACAAACAAACAAACAAACAAACAAACAAACAAACAAACAAACAAACAGATTTCCCTCTTTTGTTGATTCAAATCATTATTTGGAAATAAAATTATTCATTTAAATTGTAAACCTTTCCTAAAGGTCACCATATACCAGCATTTTGGAAGCGTAAGATCCAAGATGTCGTCTCTGCAGCAGCTGTGTGGCCTGCTACCCTTCAACCCCTGGAACTGGTACAACCTGGGACAGATGTGTCTGCAGCTGCTGGAGGGCAACAGGACCATGGGTAGGATGGATTTGATTTCCTGTCTTACACTCACTTGTTGACCTGCTGCCGTTCAGTTTTAAAACAAGTTGTTGAGGGGTGTTGTTTAGCTCAGTCTGTAGAGCAACCGCCCCATGTACAAAGGCCCAGTCCTTGCCGCGGTGGCCCAGGGTTTGAATTCGACCTGTGGCTCTTTCCTTTTCTTTGTCTCTGTAAAATAAAGCTGAAAAAGGCCAAAAAATATCTTAAAAAAAAAAACAAGTTGTTGAAACAAACACGTAGATTAACATTAAACTGATGTGATCTGCTGTATTTATCTTAACTAGGACAGTGTTCAGCAGAGGTGCAGAGTAATGGAGAGACTGAGGAACAACAGGACGAGGCCACAGAGCTTGACGAGGATAGAATCTGGCTGAAAGCTTGTACCTGTTTCATCAGGACGAGGTACATCTGTGATGCCACAGTTGAATGTGTGGTATTTATGAAGAGATTAAATGCAAGTCATAGTGTCTGAAATGCTTCTTGTCTCTTCTCTCAGACTCCTGTTGAGAATCCTTCGGCAGCAGCAGTCCTCCTTTGTTCTGCAACGCAGTGAAAACGTCCTACAGAGCACAGATGAGGTGTTGCAAAGGCTAAATCCTAAAGAAACAACCCTGCAGACTCTCACCGAGGTGAGGACATGCTCCTGGTTTTGGATTCGTATTGGCCTCTTAGGTTTGGGTCAGTGGATGGGTTTTAACGTTTTCTCTCACGTCTATTTCCCAGGTGATGTCAGAGGACCTGATCCCAGAGAAGATGAGGGAGGACTACCAAGACGGGGAGAGTCTGGCCAGTGTGCATTTACAAAACTTTAGGGAGCGCTGGTGGAACAAGATCTTACTGACTGGAGTGCTAGAGACTGATGGCGGTCATCATCAGGCACAGACAGACACAAAGTCCTGATACTCCAGTGATGCCTGTTTACAGAGAAGTTGTCAGACAGGAAGAGACTGAAGAAGATGCAGGAGATGGCTCTGTCACAGCGTAGAGCCGTCAAAGAGGAACAACAGACTGGACGAACTGAAACAACACATTGATATCACAAGTCCTCATACGCGCAGGACATGTACAGGTCAAATTCTAACTTTCAATGCTGACAATCTCAAATACAGTATTTAAAGGTAATGTAACCTTAAAATGTAACAGAATGATTCATGTACGCCTCTTCCAGCAAACAGACAATTGCACATCGAATGTAATCAGTATAACCTACATTATCAAACAAACGAGACATCATTCTCATGTTTCATCCACTTCATACTGTGATTTATGTTCTGCATTAAGACAGGAAACAAAGTGAGACCATTTTAAAGTCTTTTAATGCTCTGCCTGAAATGTAACAAAAATGCCTTAACATGTTATATAGAACATATCTTAAAAACAAATGTATTAAAATAAAATTGTGTTTTTTTTGGTGAAATACTCTCATTTCACTCATAGGAGTGCATTTCTATTGTATAATCTAAATGAGCCAGTCGTTATCGTTAACGTTATTAGTTCCACCTGTGCTTCTGTGTATGACGAGTCAAAATGCTGCTGCTGTGAACTCATGATTCACGCATTTATCTCCACAGTTCAGGAGGAACATCAGCTGATCACAAGAATTAGCAGCTGACACTGTTTTATACATCTCCTCAGTAGTTGGACAGTTTCCACTGTAACAGAAGCAAAGCAGGTGGTCAAAACATGCTTTCATTTCAACTGAAATGAGCAGTTAGGACAGACTTTATTCTCTTATTGTACATACAGCTGCAGCACACGGTATGTGTTTTACAAACAAAATGTACCAAAGCTGATGCTTTAAAAACACACATCTGTCTTAACTCATAGGCTTGTAACAATAATAATACACATATAGTTTAATATGTTTTGTTTTACACAGTGGAATAATGCTGTATGCTTCACATGAACAGATGACACACTCTGATGACCACTGACCTGGATGCTTGTGTGTGAGGACCTTTCTTTATTTTTCAGGTGGCAGATGTTGGTTATATTTGGGGAAAGAACTGCTCCTTTGAAGCCTGCTGACTGTCACGTCAGTCATATTTTTGCTCCTTTCTAATGATGTATTCATGTTGCTGTGAAGCGGCCTCCAGCCCACCTGCTGTCCCGTCCTGTAGGTGGTGTCAAAGGAGTTACGGCGAACAACATGTCTGGGTCTTGCTGTTTGATTCTGAGGCATCCAGTTTAATCTTGGAGGCTGCTGTAGATGTCCTTTGGTTTCTTGCTTGGCGTCCATCTGGAACTGAGGTTTAAGATGAGTACCCATGGTTGTTGGTCCTGAACTTGAACCTGGAGCCTCTGTAGTTGGGTGTAGTTGGTGGTGCTTCTGAGGCTGCCTTCTGCTTTCTAGGGGCGGCGCTTTTGTTTGTGGCCCAGACAAGTGCCCTCTTGGGTGGGTTAGAGGGAACAGGAGGCCAGTCTTTGCTTCTTTTTGCTGTGATGTAGAAGGAGACAAGACTTTGGAATGATCAGATTCAAAGTCCGCCTTTGGCTTCAAGTTTTGTGAGCAGTACCATTGTCGACTTTGTGCGTGTTGACCTGCAGCAATCCCTAAAGACTTTATCAATCTGTCTATGTTCCTCTGCTCAAAGAACAGACCTTCAGTAGCCACATTATGGTGCTTGAGGTTTGAATTAATCTGGAGAGGTGGTTGATAGTCAACAGTCCTGTGCTGTCTGTGTGTGGGCGATGCAATATGGAGAGGGTTTGTCTCTTGAACTCTCACATCCTTCTCAGCTGCAGTGGTGACGGTAAGGCTAGAGAGCTGAGACTGAATGAATGAGACGTGGGTCTGACTGAAAGGGTTTGAAAGGCTCTGGTTTTGACTCTCCACATCTGTTTGTGCACCATACTGGGTGCAGACAGCTCCTACAGATACACTCTGCAGTGCTCCTGGTTGAACCAGAGGTTTTGGGTACAGTTGTAGAGGCATTTCATGCATTTGTGTGCCAGTAGTGGCTCTGTGTGCTTTGCTACACTCTAATTCTGTATTCTGTAAATTGGATAAAACCCACATTTTTGTTTTTGTCTGCCTGTTTTGAGTGTCTTCAGTCCGAGGCCTGTGGCGCACTTGTTTGGTCTGGCTTGATTTCGTCTTACTGACATTAGCGTGATCATTTTGCGCTGCCTGTGATGTGTTGTACTGAGGGAGAGTGTGAGGCACAGTGATGTAAGTGACAAAGTCAGTGACTGGTTTGGAGCTGGAGTTTAGCCTCTGAAATTCCTGATGGAAAGGTATGACCGCAGTGCCCTTTATAAGAACAGCAAGACTACGATGGACCTGCCAGGACAGCCAGGAGAAGCTGAGACAACACACACACAAATAAAAGCATTAACAATAGAGCCAAAAACTAAAAGGAGGACAGATAAATACTTTACTACTACATTATGAAGAACCCAACCATTTAAATAAGACTTTCTACTTGGATGTGGGAATTCTGTTCATCAATGAGTTCAATCGAGTCTGAAAGGTCTATTGAAGCTTGGGGAATGTATTAATGCACTTATCATGACATGATGTTGCCTCACATCTGAGGAAGCTGTCCTCTGTAGCTCGTCTATATGCCCCTAAATAGTAGTAGAAGTCTACAAACAGGGAAACATGTTTACCCTTTAGTGTTCCAACACTGTTATCAGCTTCTACATTATGCACCTATCTACTGTGTGGAGGGGGTCAGACAGCTCTATTCTGTGACCTAAGTTACCCTAGTAATGATCAGAGTGCTGTCCTAAACACAAACATACAGAAGAAGTCCCCATAACAATGTAAGATTTAATATCCCTACTATCCCTATCCCTACTATCCCCCAGTGTGTGTGTACCTGTATGATCCTGTCAGCACTTCAGTCCAGTCAGTGATGATAAAACTCTCAGCAATCTGACCAGTCAGCCTCCTGCCTGTCTTGGCGCAATAGGTCTGTCCCTCAATACTGCGAACTGACAGTTTCTAAAGAAACACACACATAATTTGCTAGTATTTCATCACAAATACACAGTGTAGTCATGTAACTAGCTGAGGAATTATGATGGTAGTTAGATTTTTTTCATATAATATTACATCAATAAAATCACAGTTTTTAGTTAGTTACTTCGCACTAAACAAACCAGATATTTGCAAAAAAATAGCTGTTGAATGCAGCTAGGCCAGCTTGTGAACGAGAGCTGAAAAACAGGGACGTCTATTGAGACAAAGACGTCGTCACATACAGTCTGTGGTGTGGTGCTTTCCATGTGCAATATGCAACAGAGTTAGGACCAGTGTCCACGGGTTACATCAAAATACAACTTTGATGCAGTGGAATCACTTTATAAGTTTTGGTAAAAGCAGCCAGGCTCTGACGGGGAAACTGGATGTAAGATGATGAAGAGACTCACTGGGAAGTTTTTGCTGTTGAGGTTGAGGTCCTGCCACATCCTGATGAACAGGTTCAGGTTGAGATGATCAAGCAGCAGGTGAATGGACACGTTCCTCCTCCTGCTCGCCTCCAGGAGGTCACACAGCAGCTCCACATCACTGAAGCTGTCCATCACTATGGCTAAGGCCTGCACAGACAATTTCACTCACTGAGTACCTAACCTTTCAACATGCACTTTTAATCATCCCTCACATGTACAGGCATGCATGGCATGTTCCTTTTTTTATGCAAGTGAACAAGTGCATGTGCAGAGGCATGAAGAAACACAGACCATTGTAGCCTTTCTGATGAACTCTCTGACCATGTCTTTCATGCCAGCTGCCCTGCTGTCAGACTGGAAATAAACTTCAACATCAGACTCATCCAGGACACGATCAGCCCTCTTCAAATCTAGAAGGGACAAGAACATAATCAGAAACTGGAACAGATGAGAACAGAAAGGATTAAATACTGATCTCCAGAGTTTCCAGAATTACCTTTTAGGCTTTTCAGGTCCAAACTTGTTACCGTAGGATCACTTGCAGGACATCGTGTGGCACACTGAGACTCAGCAGACGAGCTCTCTACCTCTTTGTCATCATCATCAGATGCTCTGGGATCAGCTGCGTGAAGTACAAAAACCCAGCATAAAGCTAAAATAAATAAAAAGTAATACAACCAGCAACCACTATTTTTTTGTCTAATAATTCAGAGTCCATTTTGGGTGTTCAAACACCCATTTCAGAAAGTTTGTTAACCCTGAGATGAGGGAAACGTGTCATTTTCAGTTCCAGGAAGGGATGTAACTTAAATTCTGGGTCAGTTACCATAGTGACACTTTGACCTGGGACATTAAGGCAGAGACTAAATAACTAAGACAAATCTCTATCAAGCTACATGCACATGAGACACTGATCAATGAATGTTTGTCATGTTGTGATCGGTTGCACTGATTTAACATTCTTTTCATAGTTAACATATCATGTTGGAGATTACGTGAACATGAATTAATACAATTATAGTACAGCTGAGACAACTTTATGACTGTAAAAGTGGACTAGATGTATGTAAGTTTTTGAACATCAGCTGCATATATATAGAATCACCAAAATCATTATTACTAGGAAGCTTTGACTTTTCAATTACAGATCCATAAGTAAACTGTTTTCTCTGTTTGATCCATATTTTCATCTTCAGTTGAGTTCAGGTTAAAGCTGAAGCTAAAGTAAGTAAGTACAGTAAGATTACAGCACCGTATCAATATCTATTAAGGAAATTCAAGTTAGGTAAACAAATGTGAGGTAACATTTTATATTAAGATCCTTGTAATACAGTTAATTAATAGGAAATAAGCCTCTTATATGATGCTTATTAACATTGTTAAGATAAGACTATATAATGTTTGTAAACACGCTTATTGTTAGATCATAAGACATTTACAAACACTTATAATAAACTTACCTATAATGTCGTTGTTACGTTGTTGTTACATACTTGATCATGCACTTATTAACAGTTAATTATGTCTTTGTGATGTAGTGTAGTGTTTATCCTTTGCTGGATAGGTCGCTTCACCTTTACTATTAATTAAACCGAGAACAGTGCTTGTAAATTTAAAGTTAGTAATCCATAAGTGCGGCCCCCCAAAACCAGTCCAAGATTAGTGTCGGTGTTTGTTAAACCTACTTTTTAAACCCAGCCCTAGGACACAGGAAAAACAAACATTCACAACCTGTAATGCCGTCCAGCCCATTTTTCAGGCAGTAAATCTTCTCCGGCTCCGACAGAAAGTCCACTTCTCCCTCTGCGTCCAGCACCTCATGGTATCCCTCCAAGCCCCGGGTGAGCAGCGAGTCCGCAGCCAGCCGTGCGCTCTCATTGTGGCTCAGGTCCAACGTGGGTCTGCAGGCTATGAAGTCACGGTGAGAGGAGGAGGAGGGGATGCGGAGGTCTTGAACCCGTCGCCTCACCTTCCCCATTGGTTTTGACCTCCTGTAGGACAGCACGGACACACTGCTGGCATCCATGATTGATGGACTTCAATCCAAGTCTTGTTTAGACATCAGACACAGCTGCCTGTAGGTCTGATAACTACTGGTTGAAGCACGCAGATAAGTAAATAGAAAACTTTGGACCCGCCCCTGCTTAGAGCAAGATGGATTTACAACTCATGAGAGGTGACAGCTGAGAGCTGAAGTCATTTAACTACATGTTGATGTGACCTTTCAGGATTTAATGCAGGGTGGAGCACAGAAAACAAAAGGAAGATATGTACAAATATTAGGAGTTTACTGAAATTTGGCTTTGAGACTTATTTCTATGAGAAACCTAGTGTGTGTTCTGGTTGTGTACCCAGGCCAAGTCTGATGAAGAAGCAGTAATTCAGAGTGCAGATGAGCAGAGGTAAAATATGAACGTAGGGAAATAAAGAAATGAGTGACAGGGATGAGGATGGCTGTCATTTTGGCTCATGTCAAACAACGCCTGGATGCTTAAAGGACAACCAGTTACAGGCACACCCAGACAGAGCAGAAGCACACAGGTCCTCACCTGTTTTACATTAGGCACACTCCATCTCTTTTCATAAACCAACTTGTCTTGATACATGCACAAACACAGACTTAATCTAAATTATAAAAGACTGGATTTACATATTGCATGTTGACTAAATTTGTAATACTCAATGCAATCTATGCTTTCTGTTCACATTAAATGATTATTTCATTTATTTTGAAATATATTTGAATGGATTGAAAAGAGTTTGAGGAGCTGCATTTGCAAACTGTTGCTTACCAACAACATATAAATCCTGAAAGTAAAGCAGGTATATCTTCACAGGCACAATGAGACACAGTTCAGTCAAGATGTTTTATCATTTTTTTATCAAAACCTGGTATTAAATAACACAAATCATATAAAATTCATTCAAACAAAAAAACGAAATGGAGTACAGGTGCAAATATTAAAAAAAATGTGTACAACTGAACATTAAATATAATAAAATAATGAAAATGTAGAGGTGTAATGCATTAAAGGTAGACTTGGATACGCGAGGGCTTACAACCTAACACTGCCACAACCCAAAAGATTCACCTGTCCCGGTGAAACCAGTCAGATGACTGGTATTTTTATGGAAGAGATGGGTTTTCATGAGACAGTGGTTGATGGTGTACAGTTAATATACTTGAGGATGGTATGTGAGCACTTGGAAAGTGGACAAAGATAGCAGCTAGCCAGTATGCTACTCAGTCTGACTCATTGTTTCTGTTGTTCCAGCTCGCCTGAGGCATGAAGATGTTTTACTGACACTGAAGATGGAGATGTGGTCTTTAGGAGACAGAGGACAGTGTGTGGACAGACTGTGAGGAGGCAGAGCTGCCCTCTCTGGCTCGGGTAGCCAGCTTCTGTCTCAGCTCTCTGATTTCCTTCAGCAGTTCTCTCTCACTGCTGTCCAGCTGGGCCCGGCCTCGATCCAAGGAAACTGACAGAAAGATAGACAGCAAGATTATTCAGACAAATAAAACTCAATATAATGAGCCCTGCCCCTTTTTGTGGAGAAAGTTGACAGAGGATTGCTCTACTGTGATTAGTACACAGAGTTGGTTGATTGACAGAACTTTAGTTGGCAATCAGTGAAGTGTTTTGGTCAATTTTCAAGCTAACTAACGAACATTTAATGGTTTTAGGCTCTCCAATGTGAGGATTTGATGCTAATAATGAAAATAATTGTTAGTTGCAGGCCCAAATATTAGTTAGAATAATTAAGTATATTCTTGGTGAAAAGGATTTTTTATTGGCCACTGATTACACGTTGCTTTGCTGATATGCAACAGATACATCTGCATCTGCAATGACTCACAGTTGGTGGAGGTGCTCTCTGAAGGTGAATTGCTGTTCAGACACACCATGCTGGTTCGTGCCTGCTTTGGGGAGGTTGTTGAGTTGGGTCTGACTGCTGGACCGACAGCGTTGGTTCCAACAGAAACAGCAGTGGGCAGTGGAAGTCCTCTGGTTGAACATGGTGACCGTATCCTCATCTGCCTCTGCGTGTCTGGCACAAAGAAAATGGGAATGATAAAATCCACGTCTGAATAACGATCTGTTCACACACAGGCCGCAAACTGCTGTGTGTGTGTGTGTAGTAATACCTTTGTCTGCTGAAGACAGCTGCTGCTCTTGTAACTGGGCTCTGGTACTCATCACTTCACCCCACTGCAAATGAACAAGAACACAATTCCAAGTAACAGTATTTCACACGTTGAGATGGTTTAGATATGATGTTTGTTAATGAGGAACACAAATGTCATCACTTTTTAAATTATTTTTGTAATAGAGGCTTTAAAAAGGTAACAGAAAATCCCATAATTGATGTCATAGTAAATGTACGTAAACAAGCCAGTAATCATGTAAACTGATGTGTTGGCAAACATACACTTGTTTTTCTCACCTTCCTTCCTGCCACATCTCTCATGGTGTCTGCCAGTCTCTCCTCCTCTGCCAGGGCTTGCCTGTGAAGCTCTGCCAGTCTCTCCCTCTTCCTCTCCTGCTCGGCTTCCACCTGCTGCAGGCGCTCCGCCACCTCTCTCTGCCAGTCTGACTCTAAGCCCAGCTGGCATGCCTCCGCTAGGGACTCCTCCAGGGCCTGTGTGTGTTTGTAGAGAGAGAGAAAGTTAACGGATTCAAGAGGAGAAGATCACAGGTACCTGTGCCAGAAATCGGTGTTTGGATGACTGTGTGGCTTTGATAGTTTCTTGCGAAGCCAGATGGATGAAGGAGTGCATCAAGATCATGTGCTGACATATGTCAATATTATTACACTGGCTACAAACTAACCTGCATGTTTGTCTTGGTGCTGTGTAGTAGATCTGTGAAGCTCTCCTCCTCTCTTTCTGCCCTCCTCATCCTCGTCTCCACCTCCTCCGCAACCTCCCGTCCCATGCGCTCCTGCTCCTTCAACAGGTGCTGAGAGAAACAGTCGTGAAGAAAAACAAACAAATCTTAATGTAGGCTGAGTTTTGCAAAATATGTGTTCTTCACTCGTTATGATTAAACCATTAAATCCAAAATGGAGGCTACGACACTGGCTAATTCAGGCTAAGTGAGACAAAAACTCTCAAAATTAGAGGTTGACTTATGATTCTTGTCAGACGTTTTCAGTGAGAAAGCTGTCGTAACATTTGCTTTCAGGTATTCAAATTGAAAAAAATTGTTCCAGGTTTAAGAGAAAGGAAAAGAGGGAGAAATAAATGCAGGGAGGAGTCTGGGAGAGAGGAAAGAAGGTTGAATGTTAAGTATAAAGTCACCTGTTCAAGTCGTCTCCTCTGAGCCTCCAGCTCCATCTGTCTGACTTCTAGATCTTGGACTGCTGCAGCTGTTTCTCGCTCCCTCAGGTCCATCTGTAGCACAACATAAAAGGTTGTTGTTGGGTTAGTGTTTAAACATGAAGGTTAGAGACAAACACATTAATCATGATGAAGTGTGAGCAGCAGAGCATGGGACTGCAGCCCAGGATCTCTGGTATTACAAGCTTCTGCTTAAGTAACTAAATCAAACTCGAAATAATAACACAGTCATTCACACAGCAAAAAGAGGAAACTCATGTGACTCCTTTACATAAAAAGTTGAATCTTGATCATCAGTTCACCTTTCTGCTGATCTCCTGGTCTAGTCCTTGGATCTGTTTAGCTCTCAGGTCCTGCTGATGTTTGAGGAAACGACTTCTCGTTGCGTCCAGCAGCTGTAACTCCTTCACCTTCAGCTCTCTCTTCATGGCTGCCAGCCTGCAGGGAACAAAGCAGTGTCAGCAACTAGTTTGGCACATCTTTTTTTCCTCATAAGTCAGCTGTGGAGGTGTCATGTGCTTTTTACTTTGCCCTCTGCTGTGTTAGTTTTTCCTCTTCTTGCGCCAGGATGTTTCTGCGCTGTTCCTCGGCGTTCTGCAGCAGCTCCTGCATTCAAATCGACATACTGAGTTCACTTCTTTTCAACGCCAAGCTTGTGTTTCATACATGGAAAAAACTACATGAGCAAGTCAAAACTAAAACACGATCTTATGCTTAAATCAACACATTACCTGCTGCACGTGATAGGCCTCCTCTTCGGCTTGGCGACGCACAAAATCTGCACGCAGAGCCGACACCTCCTGCCTGATGAGACAAACACACTCACATTTCCCCTCTTCCATCTGACTCTGAGGTATATTAACATTCATTTATTAACATCAACAACACACTCTGTAATCTGACCTCTCACGGAGATACTCCATCTCCTGCAGTCGTATCTTCTCCCTCTCCCGACTCTGGTATTCCACTATGAATTCTGGGTATTGGTTGAACACAGGGTACTGGCCTCTGGTCAGTGGTGTGAAGTCAGAAAGCATATTCCTGGGATGGATGTCAGCTGGTGTATTGCCCATGAGCCGGTAGGCCTCTTTTATCATGGCTCCCACATCCAGGTTGTTGCGGTGGTGGAAAAAATACTACAAGGCAAAAACACAGAAATATTTACAAAGACAAGAAAAGTTTCCTCACTGACTTTGGGACTGACTCGGAGGTGAGGAGAAGTGAGTTACCTCAAAGTCCTGTTTCTGGGAGCAGAGCAGCAGAGGCTCACGGCAGCAGGTGATGTAGGCCACACAGGCCATGAGCAGGAACGATGGATGGTTGGAAAAGACTGAGTCAAAAAGTCGGAGCCACTCATCTCGAGTTAAAACCTCTGAGAACAACGTTTCCAGCAGGGGCCACACATAGAGCTGCGACAGATGCAGAGAGACGTGATTACACGAGTGTTCCGGGACAACCTGCCTGACCACTCACACACATTTGCCCTCCAGTTGTGTGAAGCTGTGCACTGCCACGGTTACCTGTGAGGTGATGCCACAGTCCACCAGATGCTGCAGCAGTTCCTTGTCGTGATGAGCCAGAACATTTTCCGCCATGCTCAGGATGTTCAGAGGAGGGTTGGGGAAGTACTCGAACCAATGTTGACACCAATTCACTGAACAAACAAACAGACTTTAGACTTTGGCTGCACACGCTGAGAAACAGTTGTTTGGTTTCATACTAAAACTTGTAGTGATTAAAGACAATATTTATATTTATATTTCAAAAGTTTAAAGAAATAATGCTATGATGAGCAGTAGTTAACTGGATTAAGTACCTATGACAGTGGCCACCACCTCGAAGCAGAGCATTGGGTTGTTCTGGAAGAGCTTGACGAAGGGAAAAGCTACCAGGGGAAGGTACTCTACCTCTCCAAAGATGGCTGCCCAGTGAGCTAAGGCAGACAGAACCCTGCAGAGAGAAGGAAAGGACCAAATAATTAGTTGGTGATTGCAACTAGAACATTCGTGTCGTGTGTAATGAGCTGCAGTATGTGTGATTGTGAGCAAGAGAGGCCACCTCTGCAGTCCCCTCTGTAGCTTGTGACTTTTGATGGGGTATTTATCATGAAGGGTGAGGTAGGCTGAATGCAGGCCTTTATCGGTCAGACTGCTGTACGCCGCGTGGTTCTCTGGGAGACACAATAAAGACCGCCATACAAACATCCTGCAACACAGACACAATAATCCTGTAAATCTTTCAAAGTTGGCATGCATTTGAAAGGCATCAGACTGAAGATAGATGAAAAATGATTAGAATCATTATTACATTTTAAATGATCATATTTCACATGTATTTGTTTTTTTTTAGTTTTGGTTTTATATTTGTATGAACTTTTAGATCTTGTATCTATGCATTGATGGTGTAATTCTCCTCCTGGGCTACGTGTCCCCCACCCCCACCTTTATGTATTCACAGTCTTTGCATAGCAATGGTTGTCAAATAGATCA
The DNA here is from genome assembly GCF_000972845.2 of Larimichthys crocea. Taxonomy (NCBI): domain Eukaryota; kingdom Metazoa; phylum Chordata; class Actinopteri; family Sciaenidae; genus Larimichthys; species Larimichthys crocea. Next base: position 23,865,503 of record NC_040023.1, read on the forward strand.
GACACACAGGGACTCCTGTTGATAGAAGGATTTGTATAGCACAGGGATTTTAACTTAGAACTTCACACGCACAGACAGACTGACAATACACTTACTACAAAATAAAATCATATACACTGAGTGAATGTCGCCTTAAAATAATCTAGACACTTCATACACATGAACATAGGAGCACTTACACATCACACATACAAACTGTCTGGCTTTGTCTTTTGCAGAACCAGATTGTGCACTCTGTTTATTCTTTTCACAAAGTGTGAATAAAACCTCAACCAAGACTCGATATTGCACGATACATGCATGGATCTTTCCCCTTACCTGTATTTATCAGGATATTCTCCAAACGCCTTGAGCAGAGCCACCAGTCTCTTCTTATTCAGACCAGCAGGGAGTTCATTCTGTACAGACACGCACAAAAGTTAGCAGTTAAACATCTCTAAAACTTTACATCACTCTGCATAAAGAAAATGAAGGAAGAGAAAAATGTATCTGCGTGTGTTGTTCCCACCTCTTTATCCTCAGCTGTAGACCCAGCAGGAGGTCGAAGTGTCTTCACCTGTGTCTGCCTACCCGAGCTCTTGGCCGGTCTGTGAATGACGTCTGATCGGACTTTGACCTTTAGGTTAGACAATCCCTGATCAGGTTCACCGCCAGAGACTACTGCCACCTTGGAAGGAGGAGGCTGCATGAGGGCGAAAAACATACACACACATCCAACATGAATACACTTACAGAACAATATCAACAAATCAGAAGATCATTTTAACAACTGTCACCTTGTTTAATTCTTGTGTGAGACTCTGAACGCTGTAGACATTGATGCTGCCATTATCCATGACAGCCACGACGTGCCGGCCATTAGGGCTGACTGCCACTGTGATGATGGCGTCGTCGTGGGAACCCATGTGGAAAAGCAGCTTGCAGGTGTGAATGTTTATGAAGCGCATCACGCCGTCCTGGCTCAGTACGCCCAGTGTCTACAAAAAAAAAAAAAGTCTGACACACAAGTGCACAAGCTAACATATTAAACATAAACATAATGAGGTACATAAACTTGTACACTCCACAGCAGTAGCCCTGTTGTCTGTGTACCTGGCTGGCTCCTCCATCAAAGCTGTCGGGCAGAAATTCCAGCTGTCTGACGGTTCTGACCTGCGTGGGCATCTGAATCACCCTGACCAGCTGTTTGCTGTCCAGACACCACAGGTGCAGCAGGTTGGAGCGGCCACCAGCAGCAAGGCTCTTACCATCACTGCCAACACAAGTCAGGTATATCAGCATCATATCAGGTTTGTTTGGAGTTCTGTCATACAGATTGACTTTTTTTATGTTTCACGAAGCCACGAAGAGCTACACCGAAAAGCTACATACAGTGGTTGTGATGTGAGAGGCTCACCGTGTGACTGCGAAGGCCTTGTAGGAGATTTTGGGTCCACAGTCTGGGACCGGGAGCTGGTATTTGCAGAACAGGGTGTCACTCTCCCAAGCAAAGATGGAGTCATCACTGAAACAGCTGAGGATGGTGTTACTGAGAGGCAAGAAAAACACCTGCAACACAAACACACCGTGACAACAATGAGAAGATGAACATATTTAGTGCATACAATATGTTTACTGGATGTATAGCATTAATATCTTAAAATTAACCACAAACCTAAATCCTAATTTGTCAGAACAACACAGCTCAATGATCACCTTCATGAAGTGATCAAAATAATGTTTGAAAATGTTTTCATTTATTAATTCAGTATGTTTACCCTCTGAATGCCAACAGACTGCCTAATGTTGAGCTTTCTCTTTCTCTGGAACGTGTCCAGGTCCCAGAGCTGAGCCGTGTCCAAGGAAGTGCTGATTGCGTAGCGACCTGAGCTGTGGACAGAGATGGACGAAATTGCTCCCTCATGACCCCGCATCCAACTCACCATCTGCTTTGTGTCTGAAAGAAAGACAATGACAGAATGGTCAAAGGTGCTGAGCCTAACCTAAAATAACTAAATGGCTATGAAAATAACAAAGCAGTGTGTGGCTGTGTCCGTTCAACCTTTGTCAAAGCACTTGATGGTGTAGTCAGCCAGAGCCACAAGGAACTCCGTGGTCCTGCGTAGGCTGAATGCCAGAGCAGTGCAGGCCTGTCCTGTTTTCTGCACCAGACGAAACCTGCCTCGAGGAAAAAGGAGTGAAAAACACAAAATCAGATAAATGTGAAAGCAGGCTGAATTTAAGGGCAAGGGGCTGCTCACATCGAGATCATGTTCAACTCTAAATAAAAAGGAAAACCATTTAAGATTAAAGGGAGTGTTATCTTTTGCGCTAAACGGAACGATTCAGGTGAGAGAAGAGACATGTCAACATTACATGGATATGATTAGCATTAATAGGTAATATGAGCACAGTAATGACTTAAGTGAACTGTGATATTTGTGTATAATTCCCATGTAGATAATAATAGCAACACAGTCAAACATTAAATTCGGGGGCTTTTGAGCACAGACCTGTTTCTACTGATGTCAAAGACATAGATGTTGCCATGGTGATCTCCTGCCAGGAAGGAATCTCCTGTGGTATCAAAGGCCACATGGAGGAAACGCACCGTCTTGGCCTGCTGAGCTGTGCGGATCACCGTCACTAACACGCTGAGGAGGAAAAACAACACATCTTAAAGGGGAAACACACACTCGGACAGGACCGGGATGAAAAGCAGCACGCTGCTGTGAGTCAGGTCTGCTCTCTAGTGGTTAGAAAACACCATGGAAAAAATAAAAAAATAAAAACACTGGATGAACAATTATAAATGGTGCTTTCCTGCAGCTGCTTCTCTCAAATGATCAAATACACTTTGGGTTGATGGGTTAGGGTCAGCAGCAGAGATTCATCATACAAATACTGACCAATTACTTATGGAGCTAGAACATGTGCTGGATAATATTCTGCTATTCAACCACACACATTTAATATGCATTTCTGTTCATGCATCTTAAAACAGTGAAGTGATGTCATCTGGACAAGATTTGACATTTACAGTTTTAGGATAGATTTTATTACCACCTACATCCCAGATAAGACTGAACACTACTTTAAAAGTACTGACAGTTACACCAAAAATATTATCACAACAATGATGTATATAATATGTTGTGATATTTTATAGTTCATATTTGTCAGGACCCTGTTTCCTAAAAAAAAAAAAAAACCAAGAAGATCCTAACTTATTTTAAGTGGGTATGTTTTTGCTAAACATTGATATTTTCCATCTTTACCCTCCAACCTACTAAGATTTTTTAAGAATTTAGAGAAACAAACGTGTTAAATAAGCCAGTAAGAACAACAACACACATCTGAAGAGTACACAGTCAATATTGGAGTATTTAGAGGTGGTACTTGATAATAATGTACAAGGAGTGCAACAAGTGTGACTGAACATAACTACATTTAAAAAGGGGGTACTCACCTTTGAGGCTCAGTGTCACAGAGAAATCTTACAACACAGTCCAGATAAATAAATCAGCTGTCACTACGACAACAAACATCATTCAGCTGTCTCAGACCTAACTCACCCTTTGCCCGGTGTTGGTTTTCGATGCCAGACTTTCCCCTCTTCTTTATTTCCAATGTCCGTCACCTCCATTGTGAAGAGGTCTCTGAGAAGTCTGAATAAATCCAGCAAACAGGAGGACGACCTGACTTAATGTCACAGTAACGTGGCTAACTACCGGGCTAACCGGCTAATCTCTTTACAGGCGGAGCAAACAGCGCGAAGTTTGAAAGAGCGACACCGAGTTTGAAGCTACGAGCAGGGAAGCTGTAAAGCTCAGCACCGGTTAGCGTCAAACTGAGCTCAGCAGTCCGGTTTAACACACACGACGCTAACAGCTTTGTCCAACTTTAGTTTTAAGGAGTTTTTTTGTTGTTTGTTTGGTTTGAGAACGGTTATTTCGTCGCTCAAAGTCGACGTAAAGGATAAGTAGAAGCGTGCATTGTGGGAGTTGTAGTTTAAAGCGTCAATCATTCAGAGAGGGCGTAAACCGAAATACACTTAGTTTCATCTCATTACTTCACTAAAGTGGATTTTAAGTAAGCCGCTGTTAAAGCTGATCATCGGTTTCCAAGTAACCAAGAAGGCACAAGGTCTGCGGAGAGACCATGCTGTGAACTGAGGGATATTAAACTGGTTTATGGAAACTTATTGTTGCCTAGACATTTTTTTTTTTTTAAATCAGTAAGTTTCACGTTTCTGTAAGCCATAGGGTTGTATGATACCACTATTTAACTTGCTACGGATCCTTTTATTTATTCCTTTTCTTTCTTTTTGTTTAGTTGACTATAAAAATAAAACATTTGGATTGTAGTTCATCTATCCATCCAGCCATTATCTTTAACCGCTTATTAAACTCAAAATAAAGTTATTATTATTATTATCCTCATCAGGAGCCTATCCCAGCTGACTTTGGGTGAGAGGCGGGGTACAATTCTATTTTTTATTTCACTGCTACCTTTTTTTTAGTAAACAATCAAAGGCTTTAACACTATTCATGTAGTTATATTCTACTATATNTTTAACCGCTTATTAAACTCAAAATAAAATTATTATTATTATTATCCTCATCAGGAGCATATCCCAGCTGACTTTGGGTGAGAGGCGGGGTACAATTCTATTTTTTATTTCACTGCTACCTTTTTTTTAGTAAACAATCAAAGGCTTTAACACTATTCATGTAGTTATATTCTACTATATATATAGAAAGGACCTAATGGACAAGGTCAAAGAAACCAGAGGATCATAAGCAGGTTAAAAAGTGTATCACGAAACCCCAAGCATACACAAATGGTTTAACCCTACTGCTCTATAAGCCAATGGGAACTTATGACACTCACCTGTTTGAACTAGACAACAGAATTATATGAAATTCATGTCTGAGATCACGTGTTGTTAACAAATCAACGCGTTGTTTATGTGTTATAATGTGAAACTTCATCTTATTATACTCTCTTATAAAGTTTTTAAAACCCAGATTCCAAACCACTAAAAGTCATTTAACAGAGGAGGCTGTCAGCCTGGAGGAAAGGAAACAATGGAGGTTTATTATGGCACATGGCAGGTGCACAGCAGATGGGTAAACCACTTTAGACACTGGGGAGGGCTCCAGAAAGTGAGGTGCCATGTGTGTGTAGGTCATGGACAGACAGCCACACCCTGTATCTTGCGAAGCGCTGCTGTGCAATACAATGCAACTCATCAGGTATTAACTAAAATATTGGAGAATCCCTCTGTTCAATAGAAGAACATGACAACAAAAAATAAATGAATACTTTATTATTATTACCATTATTCTATTATTATCATTATTCTGTTATTTCCACATCACTTTCTCCTCTCGTATTGCAGCTTTGCTTCTGTTGTCGAACCAAAGGGTTTTCCTTTTTCACCTGGCTGGCTGCATCTGCGACTTTTCTTTTTCTTTAGATGAATATCTTCCAACTTTTCATTTGAAAAGAACATTATTGAAATGATCTAAGAATATATGGCTACTTATTTTCTAGTTTTTTTATTTATTCCTAACAGTTGACAACAATGTGATGCCATACAAAGAAGTTGAACCTTTCTCAACTTTAGAGAGCTGTCATTTTACTTTAAGATAAAAAGTTGATATTGATCCCTCAGTGGAGACTTACAGCAGTCACTAACTCTTTCCAACCAAAGACTCGCTGTGTTGTGTATTTTGCATCAAATGATGAGACTGTTTTGTACTACAGATGCTCCCAAAGATGTGTTTCATTTATCAAGATGAATATTGAATTAGTTGGACAATTATTTCTCATTGCTCTATTCAAAATGGACAAAAAAAACAACCTAAAATTTAACATCTGAGTGTTAAAGAACACGAGGTTTTCAAAAGGTGGATGATTTGCATCAGTATTGTGTCTCAGTTTCGCCCCTCTCTAACGGAATCAGCTCCTGGCACGCCCCCTTTACTTGTCTGTCTCTGGATGGTCAGAGGGGAGCTTTTGCAAATTTCCCAGGAAGTATCACAACAATGCAAAACAATACTGAAGGATGCTGGCGTGAGCTAATAAAGTACATCCGGCTCTAACAGTTTTTCTTCAAATTAAGACCATGTTATGAATCAGTTTCGAAAATAAGTACTGAGATAGATACATAAATACATATAGAAAGAAAGAAAGAAAGAAAGAAAGAAAGAAAGAAAGAAAGAAAGAAAGAAAGAAAGAACCCACAACTCGCAAATTAATGTGAAGTAGATCTGCCTTCATGGTGTTGTCTGCGTTCACTATCTATCAACATCCTGAACAGCATAAACAACACAATGATTATCATCATCACATGTGCAATAATGTCTGATAAGAATAAGATAAATATCCCAACATAAAGGTACCTGTATTTTCCTCCAGGTGTGATGTTATCACCAAACATTGCTGCTCAAAGGAAAGTCAGTTTTAGTGTAGGTAACTTTGCTTGACCTAACCAGAAATGTTTGTAATATTTCTCGAAAAATTAATCAACGTTGGATGTATCACGTCATAAAATATTAGCTTTCTCAGCTCCAAGTAGTTGTTGAAATGTTTTTAATTCAATGATTTCAGTCCGTCTAAAAGGTCGCAATCTTTCGCTATTTTACTCATATATCTGACATTAATTCATAAATTAATAATTAATAGTGTTATGAATAGAACTCGCCTACTTGGCTTTACTTTGAAAAGCTGAACCGGATGTTCCTGTCCTGGGCTCTGAAACGTATGTGAGCTAGCTCCCTCTGATTAGCCACGTCATGTAAACTTAGCAGCAGAGCAGTTCTCGTATAAAGGCAGCAAGGCGCAGGTTTTTTGGGGGGTATTAGTTATTTTTTAAAGAGGAGCTGTTTTTTTTCATGGTTATAGCTCGGCAGTAATCGCATGGAAAGATGTCAGATATCGGGGACTGGTTCAGAAGCATCCCGTTCATCACCCGGTCCTGGTTCGCTGCCTCGGTTGCTGTTCCCTTGATTGGGAAACTAGGACTGATTGATTTCAGGAACCTCATATTGATTCCGGAGATGGTCTACAGCAGATTTCATGTAAGTGTTGACTGGCTGCGTCCAGGTGTGAGTGTTGGAGGAGCTCGTGAACGCTGAGCTCGGTGTGTTTTGAACGTTTTCGGTTTGTTAGCAGGTGGCTAGCAGGGCTCGCGCAGGAGGCCTGAGCTGTGGGACAGCCAATCAGAGTGCGCGACGCAGGAGGTCACCACTTCCGGATGCTGTCAAAATACTTTATTTATTTCAACAAAGTGTAAATATAACATCAGCACAGAAAAAGGATGTGAGCTATCAGAGCTGGTGACTTGGCCTTATTAAATATGTGGTGGAATAAAGACAGACAGTCTCCAGGTGCTGTTGTTTTGCATCCCACAAAGCGGTGAAGGTATTTTTTGGATTGACTGTTCTCTCCTGCTTTGAAATCAGCTCCTCAGGCAGCGTTTTTACTGAACATCACTACGCCCACAGCAACTTTCACTGTCAGGTTAACGCAGAGGTCAAGAGCACTGTATCCTTAAAGACTGAGCTCAGCACCTGCAGTGGAGGAAAGTAACTAAGTACACTTAGTTAGTTAGTACTGCACTTAAATACCAGTTTGAGGTACTTGTACTTTACTTATTTCAGAAGGATATTTAG